>NW_007729185.1:171058-173290 GCF_000696425.1 Galeopterus variegatus
AATAATAATAAAAATAAAAAACAGTATTCCTTTAGTACCAATCTTAAAACAAGAAAATATTTTATGCAAAATCAATTTACCAGTAGAATCTTATAAAATCATTTTTAGATTAATGATTCTAGGAGCAATATCATAAAATATAAATGGTTCTGTCATGTAAATGTCTTATGAATTTCTGTGCTTGTAAATGTCATTTGTGTGTGTGTGTGTGTGTGTGTGTGTGTGTGTGTGTGTGTGTAAGTCAGCAGCCCTCAGAAAAGCAGCACTCTTCATTTTCTTACTTGTATTCTAAAATCTTGGAGGATGGTTCTCTGAGCAATACCCAAATTAAAAGTTCAGTGTCCCGCAACATTGTGTTAAATAGCAAATGTTATCTTTAATGCCTGCCTTGTCCAAGTACAAATCAGCAACTAAGTATATTTACATTTTCATTTAAAATACAGAACACACATTTCCCATTCACCACTCAAATAACTGAGCCATCAAAAAATATTTCCTCATTAAAGTATCATTAGCAATCATGTAGGATAGTTTTAAACAATTATACTTTCAAAAATGGTTAAGCACAACCATAAAAATAATAAACCTAGATATACTTTATTTTCTCTAGGCTAATATCGTGCAAGTCCTTGTAGTCCTTAATTTTGAAAAACTAAATATTTAAATATGGGCCTGAGAGAAAAGTGGTCCTTGTCAGTGTCCATGTTTTGTATCACTATGTGCCTGCAGATAGCAAATGAATACACTCCTGGAGGAGTGCAGCGTAGTATTTAGGAGCATGGGCTGTAGAACCAGATTACGTAGGTTTTAGTCCCAACCCTACCACTTACTAGTAAAGTGACTTAAGCTTAATTACTTCACTTCTTTGGGCCATGGTTTCCTCCTAATGTTATGAGATTCAATAAGTTACTACATAGAAAGCATTTCAAACAATGTCTGGCACGTAGTATGCATTCAGTAAATGTTAGCTATTATTAATATCATGTTAAATCAGTTTTGTTTTCTTTTGGTTCAAAACATATTAAAGGCTCCACATCAAAGACATCTAGTTTGCTGTTAATTCCTATTCTTACGTGTATTTAGTATACTCTGATTTATGCATATATGTATATTATTTATATTTTACACACATACAAACTGCACAACATATATGTGTACATGTGTGTATGCATATAACACATGCATGTACAACAAAGAAGTATAAAAAACAAAAACATATTTGAGGCAAAATACATAATGCAGTAAAAAAAATTACAGTAAACTGAAAAAACTTATCCTATATCCAGTTATTATATCCAGTTATTCATGATGATAAAAGAATACATTTATCCTTCGGAAAGATTTCCACTTTTAAGTAGTTGATAGTTGGAGCTTGGGTTGTTTGCTTTGCTGTTTCCGTTGGCTTAGTATTTCCTTCAGCATGTATTCTTTATAATACATCTATGAAATAATCCTGGAAGAAGTACAAGCTTCCTTAACACCTGATGTAGTATCAGTTTATGTATTTCGGAGGTTTCTTGCTTTTTGGTCCATAGTTTTGTAATGTCAGTTTTATGAGGTAGTCAATCAACAATTTGCCAGAAAATAAAAGTCAAAGGCTTATTTTCTTAAGCATAAGTCATCTTCCCAAGATAGTTAGCAGGCACGTATCCTTTCTGCCCTTGAGCTTCAGCTAACCACCACTCTTTATTGCCACTTAGGTCACAAAATCTAAGTATATGGACTCTTTGGTACTCCTGAAGGCTGAGTTCATGGTCACTCCGTGCTTGAAAAGCATGAACTGCATAGAAAATCTAGACAAAGAAGCAAATGACATTATTGGAACCAGAACTAAAACTTAGAAAAACATAGTAAAAGTTTCCAAGCTTTTAGAAGCAATGCTAAAGCTTTCTTATTTTTTAGAAATTATATTGCCCAACTCCTGTTAGATTTATTTTGCTAAAATATGATCAAGATAAGAATGGAGTGCAATAGTTATTCTTTTGGCAGGAGTATAAAGTGTCCATGCTTGAGGGCAATTGGCATTTTTTATTAATATATTTCTTAACATTAGTTTTAAGAAATTGAATTGTTGGATTAATAATAGTTCTAAGAATCTCTTCTGCAGAAATATAAACATTGGCAGAGATTTTTGCACAGCAATATTATTGCAATACCCATAAGTAAGATAAAAAAAAATGGGAGGGGAGTAGGAATAACCCTAAAGTTTTAGCAAGAGAACAGTTAAATTCT
>NW_007729185.1:174059-175118 GCF_000696425.1 Galeopterus variegatus
AAAAAAATGGGAGGGGAGTAGGAATAACCCTAAAGTTTTAGCAAGAGAACAGTTAAATTCTAGACATTCATACTAAGGAAATTTGTAGTCATTAAAAATGATGCCTTCTGAAAATAACAACATGAGAAATGCTTATGATAAAATAGCCAAAAAAAGGGATGTGAAATTTTATGTACAAATCCAATATTGTTAGTTTCTTTGAATGGTGGGATTATAGGTGATTTTCATTTTTACTTCTTAAACCTTTATAATGACAATTTAATTTATAATTTTAAAAAATTATTTTAAGTGTCCTAGAAGAAACCAAAACATATTTCAGTCAAAAGAATTTTTCTCTGACCTCATAAGAACATTTCATAATTTTATTTGCATAAGAAGCTCCATAATAAGTGTTTAGTTTGTCTTCCAATAAAATCATAAAACTGATAATTAAAATGTTTATTTATGGTATAAAATTAAGCAGTTGGCTAACAACATTTATTCATTTAATCAAATTTATGAAGTACCTAAGTGCCCAATATTATTTTACCAGGACCTAATAACTCAGCTAGAAAATTAAAAATGCCAACAAAACAAAACTACACCAAGACAAAACTACACATAGATAATATATTAGGTAATTGTGAGCTGGATTTTGAAAGAAGTAACCTTTCATAAATGACAAAGTTGACAAAGGGGGCAAATATGTCATATTCAAAGGTACAAAGATGAATACATGAAACCAATATATAGAAAAAGAAGCAGATTAACTCAAATTTGAGGGTCAATGGATAAAGGAAACTATGAGAAATTAGGTGACTTCACTGAGCAGGAGAAGAGAGTTTACTGTGTAGGGAGGGGATATAGTTGTAGATTAAGTTGTTATTTAAATCTTGAACTATGATGGTATATCATCAACTACCATGAGCTGCTCCTGAAGGAGAAGAATCACATTGCTGAATGTATTTCTCTGAAATTTGTGTGTTGAAATCTTAACCTTCAAGGTGGGATCTTTGCGAAATGATTAGCTTATGGGAGCAGAGACCTTGGTGAATAAGATTAGTTCCTTTATAAAAAAAA
>NW_007729185.1:175906-178473 GCF_000696425.1 Galeopterus variegatus
AATGATTAGCTTATGGGAGCAGAGACCTTGGTGAATAAGATTAGTTCCTTTATAAAAAAAAAGGCCCAAGAGAGACCCCTAGTACCTTTATTAAAGAGGCTGAAGAGAGACCCCTCACCCCTTTCACCATGTGAGAACCCAGTGAGAAGCCATCTGTGAACCAGAAAGTTGGCTCTCACCAGACACCAAATAAGCCAGTGCCTTGATATTGGACTTCCACCCTCCACAAATATGAAATAAATTTCTGTTGCTTATAAACCACCAACTTTATGGTATTTTGTTATAGCAGCCTGAATGGACTAAGACACACATTTAAACTTTTCACCATTGATTGCATCATAGTACACAGTAGAAATACAAATATTTGTTGATTTGGCTTGAAAATTAGTCTGAAAGGCTTGGATATCATATAAGAGATCATGTAAGAGATCATCTTGTATCATACAAGATACGAGAGAGATGGTTGGACATGGATTATTTTGTAATTAAAAATAAGAAACAAAAAGGGAGGTGCTATATATGTTTTCCAGCAATGGAGTGGCAGCAATAACAACTATCTTTTATAGAGCTCACGACAGTTTACATGTCAAACGTGCTGTTAGGACCCACATCTTCTAACTCCAAATCTTGGGCTTGGTTCATTTCTCATAATGCATTTGGAGCCAAACTCTTGTTCGAGCAAGGATGTGCAGGGTATATTCTGTGGAAAGGGACTGGAGTTTCTAATATGTTGTTGCTGCTGCTGTTTTGTTGTTTAGAAAGTAAAAACATTGAATAGACCTGCAAGAACAGGGTGGAGGATTTGGTTTGCAAAAGTATTTAGGAATGTGATGTATTATAATACAGCTCCTGAAATCATTTGTAAGAGCCTACATTAGCAGTTGCTAACCATCTTTTGTAATTTTTATAAATTGTATATATGCTTTACCAATAGAGCTGTAGATTTTTCAGCAGGTTGGATTGCCTACTTTTATACCATTCCTAAATATTTGTAGTAGTCTTTCATTTTAGCACAAATTATCTCAAGGGAAATGTGCAATCTTCCACCTAGATCTATTTGGTATGACATTATAGTATAGTTTATATATTAAACATTAAATGACGATTTTCATGAAATTGTAAATTTAAAATACAAAATTACAACATACACTGTCAATACTTGAGATGATTATGGTCTAAACTTTATTTAGGATGTATATTTAAGGTTTTTATATAATTTACTTTAAATGGAGGCATACATTATATATCAAAATGGAACTGTCTACAGCAATCTCTTTATCTTTAGTCTTTTTTAGTCTCTTGTTTTAGTACTTTAATATTAGACAACAAGTCAGAAGTTTTCAACATGTCATGGATTTAAGAACTGAAAGATTTCTCATTAATTGTTTTGGGCTATGTTTTTCTAACTTTAAATGTTAATGTTTTTTGATCCATACACATTAATTAAAATGTTATTAATTTGAGCTATAATCATCTAATCCTCATCTCTTTTTCCTTGGCATTTTTTTTTTTTCTTGACATTTATTAAAACATTTTATTGGTTTGCTTCTTTGCACTCTGTAAAACTCTAGCTCATGTTATGTACAATATTCTGTGAATACAACCCAGTTCTTCACAGCATTTACTTTTTTTTTTTAAATAACATTTTGTATTATTGACTCCCACCCAATTTATTGCCCACTATTTGTAGCCAGATCTTTCCCTGTGGCACCACTGCCAGTTCAGCATTCCCTTATTCTATATTTGTGCATTTTAATTTTTCTTCTACGGCCTGTCTTCACTGAATCTTATTTTTTAATTCCATCCCAGTTCTCCAGTTAACAGCAACAAAAATCATAATATATTTTAATCTTCCCTTCTAAAACTAAAAAGCTGCAAAACCAGCATTTACAGTATTATATGTAGCTTAGGAAGCCAAGATAGTTTATTTTGTAAAAATGCTCATTCTTCACTCTCAACCTCTAGGAGCAAGCTTTCATGTTCTTTGTTTAAATGATTATATGTTTTTATTACACAAGTAATTTTGATGAAGAAACAACTTTAAATATAGGTAAGCAAAAACAAACCACCAAACTGCTATTAATATATTTCTTCCTTTCTCCCTTTTTTCCTTTCTATGTACCTGAAGTGGTAATGCAAATTAAATTATAGTATACATTATTTTTGCAAGCTGTCTTATGTCAATAAATAGCCCTGTAAAGCATCATTTTAATGACTACTTAAATACATTAAGATACAGTCTGTCAACTTTTTGAAGCACTTTCTAAACAATGGCATACCAGAAGTGTAGCATCATCATTATAACTAGTTGAAAATTCCTAATGAAATACTGTTAGGCAATAAAAAAAGCAACAAAGTACATATACATACTACAGCATGGATGAATCTCAAAAATATGCTAAATGAAAGAAGGTAGCTGCAAAACACTACATATTGTACAGTTCCATTTATATGAAATAGAAAAGGCAAATCTGGGGCCGGCGCGGTAGCGCACTGGAGGGTGCAACACTTGGGAGTGCGGTGGCGCTCCCGCCGAGGGTTCGGATCCCATGTGGTGACCGGTTCCC
>NW_007729185.1:179310-180868 GCF_000696425.1 Galeopterus variegatus
AGGGTTGCGATCCCATTGCCAGTCCCCGGTACGGGCATGACACCAAGGGTTGCGATCCCGTGCCGGTCAGTAAAAAAAAAGATAAAAAGGAAAAAAAAAATAATAAAAGAAAAGGCAAATCTGTAGAGACAGAAAGATTAGTGGGCAAGAGAAGTGACTGCAAATGGTTGCAAAGGATCTTTTGGAGTGAAAGAAATGTTTTACAATTGGATTGGGGTGATGGTTGCACAATTCTATAAATATACTAAAAGTTGTACCCTTAAAACAGCTTTATTAAAGCTGTTATTGGAAAAAAAAGAACCAGTCATGAATTGGACAGTAATCAATGCACTGTTAATGAAAGAAACTGATTAGATAGAATACTTTTGAAGGGCAGTATGGCAATGCCTATAGAGACTNCCTTCAGATTAACAGTTAAATAAAATGAAATTTTCTGAGGTAGCAAAAATGAACCGCACTTTATAATTAGCATTTTGTGAAAGTATTATACCAGTAGCCTTTGCATTGCTGCAGTGAGGGAAAGGTAGCTCTTAAAAGTTTTAGAATATTGGACACCCTTCCACAACCAGGCACCCGCGCCAGTGCATTGGGGCCTGCCCTGGGACCCAGAGTATGGAGCTGGGGACTGTACTCCCCTCCCACAACCAGGCACACTGTGCCAGCACCTCAGGGCCCACCCAGGGACCTGGGACATGGAGAAGGGGACTGTACTCCCCTCCCACAACCAGGCACACTGCGCCAGCACCTCGGGGCCTGCCCTGGGGTCCTGCGTATGGAGCTGGGACCAGACCCCGCTCCTACAACCAGGCACACCACACCAGCACCTTGGGGACTGCCCTGAGACCCAGGGCATGGAGAAGGGGACCAGACCCCCTCCCACAACCAGGCACACCGTGCCAGCACCTCAGGGCCCACCCTGGAACCTAGAAAATTAAAAAGGGGACCAGACCCCCCCCTCCCACAACCAGGCACACTGTGCCAGTGCCTCAGGGCCCACATGGGGACCCAGGGTATGGAGAAGGGGACCAGACCCCCCTCCCACAACTAGGCACACCGCGCCAGTGCATCAGGTCCCTGTCCAGGGGCCTGAGGCATGGAGAAGGAGATTGGACCTCCCTCCCACATCCAGGCATACCTCTCCAGTGCCTCGGGGCCCGCTCGGGGTCCTGGGGCATGGAGAAAGGGACCAGATCTCCTTCCCACAACCATGCACCCCTGCCAGCACCTTGGGGCCTGCACTGGGACCCAGGGTATGGAGAAGGAGACCGGACCCCCCACACACACAATCAGGCACACCACATCAGCGCCTCTGGGCCTGCCCTGGGACCCGGGGCATGGAGAAGGGGACTGGATCCCCTTCCTACCACCTGGCACACACACCAGTGCCTTGGGGCCTGCCCATGGACCTGAGGCATGGAGAAGGGGACCAGACACCCACCCACAACCAGGCACCCTGCACCAGCACCTTGGGGCCCACCTGGGGACCCAGGGTATGGAGAAGGGGACTGGACCCCCCACTCCCACAACCAGGCTCACTGTGCCAGTGTCCCGTGGCTTC
>NW_007729185.1:181706-204821 GCF_000696425.1 Galeopterus variegatus
GGGACCAGACACCCACCCACAACCAGGCACCCCGCACCAGCACCTTGGGGCCCACCTGGGGACCCAGGGTATGGAGAAGGGGACCAGACACCCACCCACAACCAGGCACCCCGCACCAGCACCTTGGGGCCCACCCGGGGTATGGAGCCAGGGAACAGACCTCCTCCCTCCCACAACCAGGCACACCATGACAGCACCTCAGGACCCACTCAGGGACCGGGGAATGAAACCAGGAATTGGACATTCTCCACTACCAGGCATACTTCCAGCACCACAGAGCAGGCCAAAACATCTCCATGTGGGTGGCCCACCTCAGCCACCATGATAACCATGGCTGCCACAAAGGCAGCTAGATGCCACAACCACCACCCAGATGGTCCGCCAGCCACTGGAGTGAGTTGACACAAGGAGAATCACCAGCAGAGATAAAGGAGGAGGATGTCTGTTTCCACAGAGCCCATTTCATAATAATAGAAGAGACATCTGCCCTATGATAGTATTGGGGGACCTGATCATGCCTCTCAGCATTGGACAGATCATTTGGGCAGCAAATCAACAGAGTGACCATTATTCTTTCAGAGGGAGAGAAGAAATCTAGGGTAATTAGAGGGGGCTGGGGGGAGGGAAAGGGAGATGGGGAGGGATTGGTCAAGGGGCATAAAGAGTAATTATGATTTGTAACAATATATATGCTAGTAATATTGATTTGATCAATATATCTCAATGTTGAATCCCCAAAATATGTATAATCAATTTTGATTCAATAAAAAATAAAAAGAAGATAGTGAAATTGGCATTATAAAATTTGTGCAAACAGAATGATGCCAAAACTTTTTAAGGTCATGAAAAACAATAAATAAATTTTTCTAAACTAAAAAAAAAAAAAAAAGTTTTAGAATATTGTATATGGCATTATACAAGAGATTAAAAGTGGCCAGTTACTAAACAGCTCAATTAAGATATTGCTCTTAGAGAAATCATGGACAATTTTCCACATGCTACTGATGGCAGCAATCTGTTCAGTATTGAAATGCTTTTCTTTGATGGAGGAGTATAAAAGGACCAACTTTGTTTTATTCTAAGTACATAACAGAGTAGTAATAGCAACAGCTGCTATTTATTGAGTATCTACTCTGTACTGGGTACTTTACATACACACATTATCTCTAATCTTCGCATCGACTCTGCAAAGTAGGAATTATTGTCCTCTTTGCTTCATTTGAGGGAACAGACTCAGATTAAATTCCTTGCAACACGGTCCACAGAGGGTATGTGCTGACATTTTTCCACCAAATCTTACAGTAAGGTAGAGTTCAGTTAGAGAGAGATTCTTTCATGATTTAACAGCCAAGTATTTTTATATCAAAGTTCAAATTCTTACCTGTTCATCTACTTCTTGAAAACTGTCAACATCAGTGCCGTTTGTTTCAAACTTTCCACACATGCCACTAAGAGAGGAGCTGCTATCACTTATACTGCCTTCTGGAGTGTCTGTGACACTGTCACTAGCTGGCCGTGAAGACACAAAGAGGCTGATATTATCAAAATCATCATCACAGAACCTGTTCTCAGCATCCACCTTCTGCACTTTTGCTGGATTGTAGGGTTTTAGGAAGGAGGAATACACATATCCTTTTACAACTGAATAAGAAATAAAAAGAAAGAAGAACTAAGATCATGTGTATACCCTTGCCAAACATGTGTGCTCAGAGAAGCACACAGAGGCCCCTGGGAAAATCTCAACTTAAAGAGGGATGGTAGTTCTGGGAAAAAACTTACTTCCTGTGTCAACAAGCCACCTGCTTGTACTCCCCATTGGATCTTTCTGTTCCATCACAGCTACCAACTCTCCTTCCAAAAGATTGATGTCATATTCTTGTGTAGCATTGCACTTGCGCTTAGCTTGGTAGAGTTCCTCTGCACTGTATGTGGATAGAAGTTTGGAGCGGTGAATATCAGTTTGACGTAGCACTTCTGGCTGGGAGAATTAAGAAGTTTTAGTTTAGATGGATGTATAATAAAATCCTCACTGAGTTGGGAAATATTACTTCTCTGAAGATTTTTTAAATGTAGAAGTCATACATTGATTTGAGATTATTTCAAGGTGGAAGCATAGATCAAGCTATTATTGTGAAGTACCCAGCTAAGTTATTCAGTGAAAAATACTCTAGTAAGCACATGAGGGCAGTGTTGTAGAGAAGAAAGAAAATTCAACTGAGAATAAGAAGGTAGAAATTCTGATCCCTCATGGATATTGAGCAACTTTTTAACTGTTTGCCATTCTGTAGACCACCCCTTGCATATTAAACACTTGATAAATAATATTTAATTAAGTAAAGTGTACATGTGCATGTCTTATTCTGGGAAATATCAGTAAGTTAAACAGGAGTAAAGCGGCCTGTACCTCTTCCCAGCTACAGCACTAAGTGACTTTGAGAAAGCCACTTCATCTCTGGAGCCTAGGATGCCTTTTCTAGAAAACGAAAGGGTTGGACTTTATGATTTATCACTATAAAATCCTATTCAGCAAATATTTATTGAGTGCCTACCTTGTGGCAAGCACCATTTTAGCACTGTGGGGATATATCATGTACAAAACAGAAAAAAAAATCCATAAGCTTATGGAATTTATAAGAAATAGACAAAAAATTCTACACAGAATATGTACATAAGCTATATGATGTTACAATGATATAAGTAATATGGAAAATAATATACTATGATTTGGACACGGCAAAGAAGTGATATTCATTATTGTCATGAATGCTGCCAGACTTACCAGAATCTGCACAGGCTTCTTCTTTTCAAAACTAAGTTTCCTCTCAATAAAGTTGGCACTATTATCCTTTACAAAATTCAGATTTTGAACCTCTTCTAGTACTTGATTCTGAATCTCAGAAATGCTTGAGACCAGTGGTGGCACCTGTAGGTAGAAATGATATGACATTATTTCCAGACAACTAGATAACCATATTAGGTATTAAATTTAATAAAGTTATGATGAACAGTTAAGAAAATGTATGATAGCTCTGCAGTAAAAAAAAATTAGGGCAACTTTAGAACTTCTAGATAACGACAGTTTAATTTGCTATCTCTGGAAACCCCTAAAATGATAGGGATAATTTTTTTAAAGGTTCAAGCCTAAATAAAAGAACAGAAGTGGGAAAAAAATAGCAATAAAGTCTTGGAAGAAAGACTTAGAAATTGACTGCAGTAGGTACCTTCCATGTAGTGGGGTAGGATAGTGGCAAGGAGAAAGAGGCTAAAACAAGAAGCACTGATGTAATAGCTTATGCCAGTTTGAGAACAAATCAGCAGTGGCTGGCCATTTACTCAGTTGGTTAGAGCATGGTGCTGATAACACCAAGGTCTAGGGTTCCATCTCTGTGTTAGCCAGCCACCACACACACAAAAAAGCCATTTACTCAGTTGGTTAGAGCATGGTGCTGATAACACCAAGGTCTAGGGTTCCATCTCTGCGTTAGCCAGCCACCACACACACACAAAAAAACAAATCAGCAAATTCTTTGACATGCTTCCCATCAAGAAATAGAGTCTATGTCCTCACCCCTCAAAAATTCGGTGGGCCTTTATGATGGCTCAGTGAATAGAATGTTAAAATGAATAGAACAGTGGAAGTGATGCCTTCCGATATTCAAGATTAAGCTAAAAAAGGCCATGCAGTTTCTGCTGCTTTCTCTTGGAACACACTCTTCTAGGAGTCTTTAGTCACCATGGAAGAAGTCCAGCTGCACTGTGGCAACCATATAAAAAAAACCATGTTGAAAAATCAAAAAGAGAGAGATCTTTGGAGCCCCAGCTGTTCCAATCCCCAGCTGTTTGAGTCTTCCATCATCATCTCACCACCAACCTCAGACATAGACCTGAGGAAGTCTTTGAGATAATTCCAGTTCCAGCTATTATCTGACTACATCCTCTGAGAATGACCAACCTGAGCCCAGTGAACCTCCAAAGCCACGAGAGAAAATAATAAGTGACTATTGACGATTTCCTACCACTATGTTGGCATAAATTGTGCAGTAAGAGACAACTAGAACTATTTTCAGATCTGGATCCCCAGATTCTTTCTCCATTTTGGTGAAGTTGGGTGATTGTCTCTTCCCTACCTTGGCAGAAGATGAAGTTTTCTTCTCTGCAAATGGTGAAAGAGAGAGGAAACCAGCCCAAGAGGAAAGATGCTATTATTAGGTGTACCAAATTGAAATGACAGATTACTCTACACAATAGCAAAGCTTATCGTTTACAACTCCTATTTATGTGCTCAATGCTGTCCATTAGGCCTCAACTTTTATCACTGTTGAATTATCAGGAATATCAGACATTACAGAGGCATATTTCATATTAGAGGCCTGCCTCTAACATAAAAGAGAGAGTCTGAAACAAAAGAAAAGCAATGTCTTAATTTTAGGGAAACAAAGAACCCTTGAAAATTAAAATTATGAGAGCAGAAATAAAAATAGATTGAGAAATGAGTTAGAAGATTAAGGTAGGAAAATTTCTTGGGAGTTAGAACAAAGTAATAATGAGATAGAAAATAAGTAGGAAAAGATAATGAAATTCGAGGAAAACCCAGGAGGTTCAAAAAGAGAAAAAGGGAGAAAAAAGAAAAATTAAGGAAATATTCAAAGTTTCTAGAAATGGAAGTCATAAATTGTTGGGTTAAAAGGATCCCACCAAGTGTCAAACATACCAAGGTATATCATCACTAAATTCATACTGATGGAGACAAGGAGAAAATCCTATAAGCTTCCAGGGATAAGGATGGAGGAAGTACATACAAAGAATCGAGAATCAGAATGGACTTCAGAGTGCTCAACAGAAGCAGTGGAAGCTAAAAGACAACAGCAGAATACCTTAAAATTAAAAAAGAACAAATTAGAATTCCACACCCAGCCAAATTATCAGTTGAGTGTGATAATAGTATAAAGACATTTTCTGATACTCAAGTCGTCAAAAATATTTACCTCTCAGTCATCTCTTTTGAAGGAACTACTTGAAAATATGCTCGCCCCAAATTAAGGCATAAAGCAATAAAGAAGTCAACATGGGATAAGGACATAAGGAAATGATATCTCACACAGAAGAGAAAAATTTTCAACCACCTCAGTTTGGAGTGGGTCTGAAAGCTCTGGGAGAGATTTTGGCAAGAAGACACAATTGATAGAATACCTCATATATCTGAATGTCTTAAGAGGTGATTTAGTCAACTAATAAAGTTAGGCAAAGGAAAATTAAGCAACTGATAAAATAACACAATGATTACCTTTAGGAAAAACAAAAGCTACGTATGAATGAAAAAGTAATCATAGCATTCTGTGTGGCTCAACTCTAAGCAGCATTCACTTTGTGTGCTGGATATCTGTTTGCTTCTTCAAATTCATTCTCCTTCTGTTTCCATTCTACACTGTGCTCTGGGAAGCTGATCAGAATAGAATGTTTCCTGCTTTCTGGCTTCCAGATGGGTTCAATCAATGAGGAACAGTCACAGGAAATCAGAATGAGGGAGGAAAATGAGATTAGGAATTTTATTTCCTAAGTTTCCTTTCTATAGTATTAACTGAAATGTACAGCTCCTATCAGGTCACCCTCTCCACACACCTATCTCTATATACATTCTTATAACCACTCCCTCCCCATTTCCCTTTAACCTAGATGTTGTAAAGCTCCCCTCTTTTCTTACCCTCTTCCTGGGCCAAGGTACTGTTTCTAAAGGTTCACCTGTGTCACACTCACACTTTGTAAACAGTCTCTTTTAATTTTTTTCCAAATGCCCAATTTGAGTGTGTGTTTTTCCTACTGGTATCATGACTGATACACCAGTCAAATAGTTTAAACACTGAATATGAACTCAACCAAATTTATGACATAACTGTACTAAAGGTGGGATAGAAACAATGCATATGAATATTTGAGGGTACTTCCAAAAGTTCATGGAAAGAAGTTCATATTATCTTTTAATTCTATTTTTCCATGAACCCTTTGAAGTATTTTTGTATATGTTGCAAGGGTATAGAGAGATGAGAGATCTAAGTCCTCATTTTTCATAGTGGAATGTATCATGCCTAAAATTGAAAAATAATAAAATGGCAACACAAAAGTCTTATTTTAGAATATGAAGATAAATACCAAGAGAATTTTCTGAAAGAGCTGAAAAGTAGTTGGCTCTGAGGAAGAGAAATGGAGTGAGTAAAAGGAGTGAAGGACAACTGTTTTTCTTAACCAAACCTGAACAGTAACTACTTGAATTTTAAAATCATGTACATGTATAACTCTGATAAAAATGAATATTAAAAATAGAGCTTTGGATTCCTCAAAAAATTAAAAATAGAATTACCATATGATCAAGCAATTCCACCTATGGGTATATATTCAAAATAATATAAAGTAGGATCTTGAAGAGATATTTGCACACCCAGGTCATTGCAGTATTATTCACAATAGCAAAGAGATAGAAGAAACGCAGATGTCCATTGATAGATAAATGAATAAACAAATGTAGTGCACACATACAATGGAATATTATTCAGACTTAAAGAGGAAGGAAATCCTGTCACATGCTGCAACTGGATGAACCTTGATGTCATTATGCTAAGTAAAGTAAGCCAGTCACAAAGAGACAAATACTGTGTGATTCCACTTATATGAGGTATTTAAAGCAGTCAAATTCACAGAAACAGAAAGTAGAATAATGGTTGCCAGGGACTGGAGGAGAGAGAAATGGGGAAATAAGGACTTGTTTAATGAGTATATTTTGGTTTTGTAAGATAAAAATGTTCTGGAGATTGTTGCACAATATAAATATACTTAATGCTACTGAACTGGATGGACACTTGAAAATGGTTAAGATGATTAATTTTTTTTTTTCTTACCACAATTAAAAACTTTTAAATATATGCTTTTATTCTCATTTTATTCGTGTGAGAAAATTGAGATACAGTGGGATAAATTAATTTTCCCAAGATAATATGGTGATGAGTGGGTATTACAATAAGGTACTTCAGTGCCGGAGTCTATTCTGAAGTTACTATTCTATTCTGATTTTCAGAAATATATAGTTATGAAAGATGGGAAAACTGTGTGAATGGTATATGGAATCTCTGTATTACTTTTTCCAACTGCATGTGAATATATGATTAGCTCAAAATAAAAAGTTTAAATATATATATTATATATAAAATATAGAATGAAGTCATTTAATGAAGATAAACTTCTCCAAAATACTTTTTACTTTAGAACGTTAGTAATTCTCAAAAACAAAGTATCTCTTTGCTCCTGTTCTACTATAAACTACAATGTGAAAGATATTTAGACAATTTAAAACAGAAACTGAAGACAGACACCTTTAAAAATTCTATGATTCAAGGTGGAATTCAAAGATAAGCTAAAGTAACATGTCTTTTCTGACTAGTGAATTCCGGCCAAAGCTCTACTTTATTGTGAACTTATGAACCTGCCTTCTACCATGACCTCAGAATGAAATTATACAAAGAAACTGCAAATTAAGTGAGTTTCACTGAGAAAATATTAACAATGAAAAATAATATTTTATTAAATAATGTTGGGGCAACTGGATAGCCATTTGGAAAAAGATAAAGTTGCAACCATATTTCACATCATGAACCAAGATAGAATCCACACGGATCAAAAATTTTGTTTTGTTTTGTTTTTGGCATCTTGAACCCTTGATCCTGCCATTATCAGCACCATGCTCTAATCAAATGAGCTAACCAAGGATCAAAGACTTTAAAAAATATGAAACCATAAATATATTTATGGAAACATGAATGAATTCATTTGAAGCTTCAAAGAGTGGAAGTCCTTTCTAAGATTTAAAATCTAGAAACCATAAAATGAAATTAATAAATTTGACTGCATTAAAAAAAATCCAAACATTTGCATGACAAAAAAATATCACAAGCAAAGTCAAAGACAAAAGGTAAACTGGGAAAAAATATTCCCAACTTACATCTGAAAAGATTCATATCCCTAGTAGAGTTGTCCCTTGTTATCTGTGGAAGATTGGTTCCAGGACTCCCATCAAAATCCAAGGATGCTCAAGTCCCTGATATAAAATGGTGTATTATTTGCATATGATGTATGCACATCCTCCCATACACTTTAAGTCATCTCTAGATTCCTTATAATACCTAATACAATACAAACGCCATGTAAATTGTTGTTATATTGTATTACTGTAAATAGTTGTTATACTGTATTGTTTTTTATTTGTATTATTTTTTACTGTATTATTTTTTATTTTTCTAAATGTTTTTGATTGGCAGTTGGTTGAATCTATGGATTAGAACACAAGGATATGGAGGGCCAACTGTACATGCATTCCTTTTAGAAATTGAAAGAAAAAAAAGATTAAGAACTCAACAGTAAAAAAGCAAAAGACATGAACAGCTAGCTCACAGAAAAAGAAATGTAAATTGCCCTCAAATGTCAAGATTCTCAGCCTCACAAATAGAGAAATGCAAATTAAAATTGAAATCTTAAATTTAAACTTAAATCTGAAAATTAAACTTGAAATCTATCAGAATGGCAAAAATCCAGGAAAATCAGCACTCTCACATGTTGCAGGTGGGAATTCAAAATGGAATAACCATTAAGAAGGGAATCTGGCAATATTGAGCAAAATGACGTGTTTTTACTCTTTGACCCAGAGATCCCGCTTCTGGAATCTGTCCTAAACAGTTCAAAATGGAATAACCATTAAGAAGGGAATCTGGCAATATTGAGCAAAATGACGTGTTTTTTACTCTTTGACCCAGAGATCCCGCTTCTGGAATCTGTCCTAAACAGACATGTGCTCACATATAAAATGACCCTGGCATTATATGTAATACAAAAAGATTGGAGACAGTCCAAATATCCATCAATAGGAACAGGTTAATTCACAAATACATACCGTATGATTCTATTTATAAGAGAACAAACAAGTCAGGCAAAACAGTCTGTGGAAATACAGGTCAGAAAATGGTTATCTTAGGGGACTACAGCCTGGGAATTGTCATGAGTGATCCTTATGGGGAACTGGAAGTGGCTGTATCTTGATCTAGGTGGTGGTTACACAGAATTGTAAGTATTTATTGAGATGTACACTCAAACTGGTACACTTCACTGTATATAAGTTATACTTCAATTTCAAAAGTGTAAAAATAGGGTACTGATCAGGGAAATGCATTTCAAAACCACAATGAGATACCACTTTACACCTATTTGATTGGTGTAGTGGATTGAATTATGCCCCCCCAAACTCACTGAAGCTTGAATTGTGTCCCCCAAGTTTTATGTATTAGAAACTAGGTCCCCACTGTGAATGTTAAGAGGGTGGGAAATCCTATTATGGTAATTGAAAGGTGCAGCCTTGAAGAGGTGATTAGGTTGTAGGACCATGCCATAGTGTATGGATTAATAATGGTGGTCAGGGGCGTGGTTCTGAGGTCTTTAAAAGGAGAGTGCATGAGGGGCTATGTCTCTGCTCTCTCTGCTCCACCATTTTTGTGATGTGATAACCTGCTATCACTGTTGCCACCACCAAGGCCTTCCCCAGCTGTGTTCCCTGGACTTTGGACTTCCTAGCCTCTGAAACTGTAAGCAATAAATTTTGTTTTCTTTGTAAATCTCCCAGTTCTGTGTATTTTGTCATAAGCAACAGAAATGGACTAATACAGAAAAATTGGTACTGAGGAGCAGAGTGTTGCTATACAGTTATCTGAAAATGTGGAAGTAGCTTTGGAACTGGGGCAAAGGATGGAGGAGTTTGGAGGACTTAGAAGAGGACAAAAAGATGAGGGAAAGTTTGGGACATTTTAGGGATTGGTTAAATGGTTGTGAACACAATGCTGACAAAAATGCTGACAGCAGAGGCCATGCTGATGATGAGGTCTCAGATAGAAATGAGGAACTTATGGGAACTGGACAAAAGATCACCCTTGCTACACCAGAGCAAGGAACTTGGCTGCATTGTGTCCATGCCCTAGGACTTTGTGGAAGGTGGGACTTAAGAGTTGTGAACCAGAATGTTTGGTGGAAGAAATTTCCAAGCAGCAAAGCATTAAGGAAGCTGCATGGCTATTTTGCAAAAGCCTATGCTGAATTATGGCAGAAAAGGCATGATATAAAGCCAGAATTTAAAAGGGAAGCAGAGTGTAAAGATTTGGAAAATTTGCCGCCTGGCCATGTGGTAGGGAATGAGAGAGCCCTTTCAGGAGAAAAATCCAATAGTGCAGCAGATAGACTGGTTACTAAAGACATTAGCTTGGCAATTAGGCAGCCAGATGCTAATAGCCAAGAAAATGGGAGAAAGGTCCTGAAGGCATTTCGGAAGTCTGGAAGGGTACCCCTCCCATCACAGACCTGGAGGCCTAGAAGGACCGTTCTTTCAGAGGATAGACCCAAGGTGCTGCTGCCTTCAGGAACCTGCTCCCTGCATCCCAGCCACTCTGGCTGGAGCAGACCTGCCTCAAGCAGCCCTAAGTGTGGTTTGTGCAGCAGCTCTGGAGAGCACAAGCTGGAAACCGTGGTGGCATCCATGTTGTGGTAAGTCTGCAGGTTGTCAGAACAGGAGAGCAATGGAGGTGTGGCAGCCTCTACCCAGATTTCAGAGGATGTATGGAAAAGTCTGGGGGCCCAGGCAGAGACCTGCCACAGGGTTAGAGCCACCACAGAGGCCATCTACTAGAACAATGCAGAGGAGGAATGCGGGTTGGAGCCCCCACAGAGAGCCCTCACTGGGGAAATGTCTAGTAGAGTGAAGGCAGTGGGGCTGCTGCCAGAACCCTGGAACTGTATGGCCACTGGCAACATGCCACACTGGCCTGGACATGCCACAGGCACCAGTGCGGGCTCAGTGGGCTGTGTCCAGCAGAGCTGTGGGGGAGGATCCGCCCAAAGCTTTGGGGGCCCAGTTGCCTCATTGTCCAGGACTTGGAGTCAAAGATTATTTTGGAGCTTTAAGATATAATGTCTGCCTTGCTGGGTTTCGGACTTGTTTAGGGCCCGTTTCTCCTATCTTTCGGCCTATTATTCCTCCCTTTTGTAATTGGAATGTGCACCCAATGTCTGTTCCACCACTGTATCTTGGAAGTAGATAAATTTGTTTTTGATTTTTACAGGTTTGCAATTGAAAGGAGTTTTGCCTTTGATCTCAGATGAGACTTTGGACTTGTAAGTTGGTAATGGAACAAGCTAAGACTTTCGGGACTGTTGGGATAGACTGACTGTATTTTGTATGTGAGAGTGACATGAGTTTTGGGGGGCCAGTTTTATGCAAAATATCCAGAATAGGCAAATCAGCAGAGACAGAAAGTAGATTGGTGATGCCTATGGCTGGGAGGTTGGGGGGAAATGTGAAGTACTGTTAATGGGTACAAGGTTTCTTTTGGGGTCAATGACAATGTTCTAAAATTGATCGTGGTGATGGTTGCAGGTATGAATATATTGAAATCACTGAATTGTATACTTTAAATAGGTAAAATGTATGGTGAACTATATCACAAGAAAGTTATTACCAAAAAGGAGGGGGCTGATTACATATCATTGTACAGTCGTGCAGTAAATTATGATAAAGCTGTACAAAAAAAATGAGGAAGCTCTCTGCAGTGATATGGAAGCATCCCCAAGAGATATTGTTAAAAAGCAAGTTACAGAATGGTATATACAGTATGCTATTTTTTGTGTAGGAAATAAAAATATACATTTGCATTACTTTTATTGGCATAAAGAAGCCCTAAATGGGTAAAAATAAACTATAATAAAGCTGGAGTAGGATTGGGGGATGGGAAGCCACCGGGACAGGTGTGGTTGTGAAACTGCTTATAGGTTTTTATATAGTTTTGACTTATGAACCATATAAATATAGCACCTGTTGATTTAATTTAATTTAATTCAAAGTGTAAGTTAAAAGTTAATTAATACACAATAAAAAATAAAGTAGGAACAATTGATTCTTTTCCAAGTGCTGTCCATTGGATAGTTCGCCAGCTGAATTAGAACTAATACACTTGAAATGAAGGGCCAAGAAACCAAGCTGATTTTTTGTATCAGGTTGTAAATACCTTTCTTCCTCATCAGGAAAATAATTATAAAATCATATCATAATGGGAAGCTAAGATACACACACACACACACACACACACACACACACACACACACACACAGATTCTTTTCCTTGGAGGAAAATAAAAGCAAAACAAAGAATGGTTTGACAGTTACCTTGCTTCTGTCATTATGCTGAGATTACCTTCTTTTTAGAGCCACATCTTAAATAGTAATTGTTAACATCTAAGAACTGTTGATTGGGAAGGAATACAAAATATAAACTGATAAGCTTCAATGTAGCATCAGGTAGGTAGAGCAAAGCGGAAATGTGTTTGATATTTGAAAAGGAATCTCCAAAAAGGAACTACAAATGTGTAAGTCACACTAAACCTGAACTAGGAAATTCTCTTTCAGCTTCCTGCAGGGAAGAGAGATAAGGAGAAGACTACTTGACTGGCTTCAGTTAAAATAAATAACAAACACACACACATATGCACACTCTGAACAGGGCTTATTTAGCATGGGTGTGGTTTCTAGTAAATCTGGTAGGCCAAGGTAGTTGGGTGCTGGTGCTGTGCTTACCGGCACCACTGTGGAATAAGCTTGCTGTGCCATGAGCATCATGTCCCTCAGGAGGGTAATGAAACTGCACAGAGAGTTCAGCAGAATCTTCCAAGCAGCCTGGTTGAACGCCTGGAGCTCTTCCACAAGCTGGGCATTGAGGGCCTCATACTCCTTTTTGGCCAAGTCTGACTCATCTCCCACTGACCGCTGCAGGTAGCTGTTGTAGTCCAGCAGTTTGTCATAGCGTTTCTGGATGAGTTTCTGAGGCCCTGGAAATAAGGACAACAGGGCTGACAGGGGTGTCAGGACGAGTCTCTGTAAGTGAGCTGCCTGCCAAAAGAAAAAACAATCCATTTCAGAGAAAGGAATAACCCATACCGTGTCCAGCACTATTATCAGTAGGCATATTTCCTCCCTGAAAGATCACAAAGGAAAATGGGAACACATTGAGCCAACTTAAGAGAGGATCTGATCATTTTTATGTCAATTAAAACTATTCAAAGACTTAAAACAAAGACTCCAGATGCTAACATTAGACCTAAAGAGTGAGCAGGAAGAGCAATACAAAAGTTAAAGCCTGCTTGTCCAAAATATAACTCCATCTTTCTCTCTAAAGCCATTGGTTTTGTCATTGGGGTCATCTCCTTCAACACTTTCCCAGTCCATTTCTTTCTAATCCCAGAGCCAAGCTAAGCTATTCTAGCACATGGGGTTGGGAGGATGCTATCCAGCCTTTGACTACCAAGACTGTATAAATGATTCACCAAGACACTCACACCTTTTGGGGGCAATATCAAAGAATATTGTGAGTCTTAGAGGAAGTAACCTATCCCTCCCACATCAGCCCTAAATCCCTGTCTATTCGGGGCTCGTTTTTGGTAGTTGAATTGCATCCCCTATACAGATAAGTAGCCCCTTAATATAGGTATTTTACTCCTGAGACAGAAATCACCAGTGATAACTTCCTCCTTAAATACATTAAGAATTAAGCTGACACTGATCCTGTGTCTTAAATTGTTATATTTTTAGGTCTGAATTCTAGAAAATAAACTTCCTATTAATGCCCGATCCCCTGTCATCAGCTGAGCATCCTAGCTTTAATTTCTTCTATTTCTCTTTCCTTTCCCTCTCTTCTGAAATGCACTAGTATGTTTGCTGACTGTACTGCTTTACTCTTTATCATACATGCTTGGGTTACATGATTATGTTAGGGTAATTTGGAAGTAGGTTTCTCTTTTGTACCCCAAAAGGTGTCTTAGGGAATCAGCATCTGAGCATCAGCTTGTATTAATTAATTTAAATTTCCCCTGGCAACTTTGTCTGAACTCATGGGAAATCTAGAAGAATGGGAAACCAATATTTTATTGGCACCAGCAGTAACCAGCACTGATTAAATTTGATGTCGTTTATGAGATAATCAATACATACCTGCAGAGTGTTTAACGAGTCCCTTGACTAAGTAAACAATCTATTTACTGTATCTGGGGTAAATTACTGTTTGTGACTTGACTGGATTCTATGTGTAATCTAATTACAATATAACAATATAATTACAACGTATATACCAATGACTCACAGACATGAATTGATTCACCTGTACATAGGAATTATGGTTGGAACAAATAAGAATGAACTTATATTCTAATATTTTGCCCTACACAAATGTGTAGCTAAATATCACTCATGGTTAGATAAGAACAACTGCTCTGCCCTTAGATAGATTTTGAGTTTTCAATATTTGATTTTTAAAAAGAATTCTAGGGGCCGGCCCGGTGGCGCACTGGATAGTGCACCGCTTGGGAAGCGCGGCGGCGCTCCCGCCCGAGGGTTCGGATCCCACATACAGACCGGTTCCCGCTCACTGGCTGAGCGAGGCGCAGGAGCAACGCCGAGGGTTGTGATCCCGTTGCCGGTCCCGGTCCGGTACGGGGGCGACACTGAGGGTTGCGATCCGATGCCGGACACGGAAAAAGACAAAAAAAAAAAAAAAAAAGAATTCTATATACATTACCTATAAAAAGTTACTTTTATATTGAGCTTTTGGATAATTATTTTAATTTAGACTAATTAATCATCTTGTGGTTTAATCATCTTGCACCTGCAAGGTAGTCAGGATATCTTTTCTCTTCTTTCTGTAAAATTCGGGAGCATGCTTGCTGAGGGAGAAGCTACATACCTTGCTCTCACATGGTGCTCAATAAATATTTATTGACTTAATTAATGAATTGGAATTAAGAGCAAACCTTAAGGATATTTCTAAAATGTGCTCTCTCTAACTAAACCCAGAAAATACATAAAGAATTAGCCACACTTTTTCCATTAAACATATATTGTAAAAACTTCTATCATCTAACTATCCATCCATCTATCTATCCATACATCTATCCATCTATGATCACCCTGTCTCTCTATCTATCATCTTAGTTCTGATGTAATCCTGGCTTTCCCTTCCTCAGAAAAGCAAGATGCTTCTGCATGGTTTTCTACATGGATGGGGGCTGTATCACTTCCTAAGGTTTGGAGCTATGTAGGGCTATTCATTGGTTGTGACAATGACTTGAAGTGGGGGGATATTACTGAAATTTTGAGGTGGGAGGGCAGGAATGCTAAACATCCTCCAACTCAAGGGCCATGCAGTGAAGATGTGTCTAACCCAAAATGCCAATGATACCAACATGAAAATGCCACTTTCAAGGTGATGGAGTCTATTGTATCTTCTATATAATTCTTGAAATGCTACTATGAAATGACATCTATAGAAACACAAGGCACTAAATTAAAGTTAGTATTACTCAGATTAGCCTACCACCCAAATATTTTTATTGGCTCAAGCATGTTTTTGTGAATCCCAAGTTTTATATTACAGAACTCTTAGGAAACAAATATTTTACCGTGGAACAAAGGAGATAATGTATGACTCTTAAGTAAAAGTCCTCTCTCAACAGGAAGGCTTTGCTTTCCAGTGTATAGTGTGTTAATGAGACATATCCTCAGAGAGGATCTTCACTCCTTCTGTAAAGACTCAAGGCATTTTCACAGACTCCTTTAAGAAAATCACAGCTTTCTAATTTAATAAATCCTTAAGATATCATACACAGACTTAAACTAAATATTGATTTTAAAAGCTGCACAGACACTGACTACCCCTAGAAACATACTCTGTGGCTCTCTTAAATTCTGATTATAGTAAAATCCTCACTAATCCACTTTAAAAATATTTAATGATCAAAAAAATCCCGTTTAAATCTACTAGTTTTGACATTAGTGTTTGCTTTGGTGCATGTTTTATTTCTAGCTCCAGAAAAATAAATGAAAAGAATCTTTTCTTTTAACCTTAGTATTTAATTTGCATTTATCTGTGAATATAAATAACTTACAAAGTCATGAGAGGGATTTGGGACATTACTCGGGGTCTCTGAATAGCCCCTTTCCTCCTCATCTTTGTTATAAGAAATCTCCCGGAGCTCTGTTACACTCTGCAGAGCCAAGGTCATGGCATCCTGAAACCAAAGAAAGTTACAAAAAGGGCAAGTTCTGAAGTCAGTACAATTTAACATATCCCAAATGTGGATTTTATCACCATAACCATTATCACTGAGTGATAAAAAGAAAATGAAAGACAAAAATTTCATGTATACTCTGTACAATCAGGTTACTTGCAACAATTTATTGTCTTATTTTTCTCCTTATGTCACTTCCTCATAATACTCTGTATGAGACCTTTGATTAACTGGAGTCCGTCTTAAATTCCTTCATTGGACATTCTTTAGAATTCAGTTCTTAGAAATCTTTTATTTTAAAAACCACTTATCCTTGATTTATAACATCAGTTTTCCTTAGTGAATTTAATGCTCTCTTTAAAAGAGGATGCTCATGTTTTTGCTGAATCAGTTAGTGGAAATCGAAGACTTTCATGTAGATGTTCCCAAGAGGCACTTACTCCTCCAAAGATATGAAAAAGACAAGAGTCCCACTGCCCTCTGACTGCCATAACTATGTTTTGGTTTTCTTTTCATATAAGGCAGAACTTTAGGAAGAGATTAGCAAACCTAATTTTAAAATCAGGCTTTGCATCAGATAATAAATAAGAACAGAATGGTGCTTGTCCTTGTGTAACATGGAACCTTATCTCCAAATCATTGTGTCTGTCAATTTAACTTCATCTATGTGTGCAAACATCTGCTTCCAAAAACAGACATCCAAGAGAAAAACTTCTGGAAAATGGATAGTGGCCATTTATTAACTGATTTACATATAACTCTGCTAACTTTCTATGCCTTATAGTCATAACCATTGTCAAGATCTTATTAAGGACACTCTTTATGAGATCCATTAGAAGAAACTTCTGACTGGTCTTTCTACTGAGAATAATCATACTGTACTCTGACTGGTGTGTTGAAATCAGTGATTCAGAAGAGGGCCAGAACAATCTCCTAGGGGATTTGAAATTTGTGGAGGTGTTTTTGTCTTCTAGTAAAATCTCGTGAGAGCATTTGCATATTGTAGTTCATATTTTGTAGTTCAGTTTATTTTCCTTTATACGTATTTTTATACTTATTTTAGGTACTAGAAAAAGATAAGTTATTACAATCAAACAAAGAAACATAGAATTTCTGCCTCATGTGCAATCTTGCATTGATGAATTCATCTTCATTATAAAGAAAACATGCTGATAGTCCATGTAGCAATCATTTGAGCAGAAATCCCACAATATGGTGATTTGGATTGGGGAGAGGATGGAGCAGGTAAGGCAAAAAAGAGCAAAACTCAAGTCTTTATATTGGCTTCCTTCACCAGCAACTTGCAGACTTCCAAATTTGATACAGTAAATGTCATCATATAAATGAATGAACAGTCACATTTACTCTTCATAATAACCATGGAAATCAATGCTTTCTTGTTGAAACACTGAAAACAGTTGTGTCTCGCCTACCTGTATGTGTTGAAGGCAGAATGAAATGTTCTTCACACAATGCCTCACAGTCTTCTCTAAAGATCTAAACAACTTTTCTTCTCTGTTAAAGGTATTGTCTTTCACCTAAAATATATGTGAAATTATTTATTTTCATAACTCAAATGAATCTGGTATTTTAAAAAATAGCACAGAACACATTGGCCAAGCACATTACAAAAAATTCCTTGTTGATATGAAAACTTTTTATGATATACTGACTGTCTTAACACAGCACAACTCATATTCAGTGAGTGCAGCAAAGCCACATCTTGCAGCTTAATTTGCTGTAGTTCATTTTCACATAGCTTCACCTATGCCACAGTAGCTGTAGAATCGTAAAACTTTTCTCTGCAGTTTTTAACAGTTTATATTATATATGTACTCAAGTTATATAACATTTGTGGGTTTATAAAATAAATTGGATCTACCGACTGGAATTTATTGTTTTTGCTCATGTGACTCCAGTTCATTTCACAGTGCTTATTTAGAAAATATTCTTAGGTTCATGTTCAAAGAAATGTGGTAATTCTTTTTCAACTCAAATTTGAAGGATGATATATAATCTTAGCAAAGATAGCTCTTCTGTTAAGATAACTCAGTAGAGTTAAGATAGTGGTCACATGCGTTGGTTTTTTTTTTGGGGGGGAGGTGCCATCCTACATGTAGATCTAGTAGCATTCAGAAAAATGTGCTTTTTAGATGCTTATGATAATTTCTAGAAGCATACACATATTATTGCTAATAATGGTGAGCAGTATTTTCTGGAAATCAAAATAGCTACAAAACAAGATCAGAACCAGGCTCATGCTGGCAAAATCTGTGTGAACATGGAAATGTTTCATGGAAAAAGGTGTCTATTATTCATTTTGGTGCTGGCTAATAACTGTAGCTGTTCTTGGTTCATATGTTTCTTAATTTAAGATGGTTGACCTTAGAACTGAATGAAAAGAAAATGACAACATTTTATTTTATTTTTAAATGACGGCTATGCTTTGGAATTTCTTTGCTGCGGACACATGGCCTTTATCCTTAGTGGGTTTAAGAAACTTACCCACATTAATAGGTAGGATCAGGATTCAAACCCAGGTAGTCTCATTTCAGAACTTAACACCCATTCATCTTTTAATTCCCAATTTCTATTTCACACAGTGCCTGGTACATGAGAGTTCAATACATGTATGAAGAATTGAATAGAATCTTCTCCTTGGGTAATAGCTTTATACCTTAACTCTACCAGTATTTCACCTGAGCTGCTGACAAGTGCAAAATTGATTGATTTGAGATTTATCTCTTCTCCAGTCCAGCCTATGCAGCTGATTTTCTGATTAACAGTGAAATGCTTCGTTGCTGACAGGACATCCTCTCAAAAGATTAAGGGGAAAAATCTAATTAATATCCCTTCAGGCAACTTAACTACAATTCACTTTTATTTCACAGAAAAATATAAGAAGCTGATGATAATACACATATTAAAGAATATAACAGCTTATACCAAAACCTGCCTATAATTAGAACTGCCTATTTTTCCTCAGTAGAATTGTCATGCGTCGCAAAATTCCAGAGTGGCAGAGAATTGTTCGCACTTCATTTACGCATGCCTATGAGGGCTACAATCTCTCCTTACATGAAATCCCAATTCTATTTTATTACTATTGTCTTCAGTTGAAATGTCTTGATTGTCCTTTCCCTGATTTGTGACCATACACCATGAACATCCCAAACCTCCCACATTATAGTTCCACATTGAGAGGAGAGGCCTCCTATATGCAATGGACCCAGTAAGGCCTTAGAAGGATACAAAGAACTAAATACAAGAATGATATGCTGTGTGTTCTAAGAACATATATGTTGGCTACAGTATGATAAAGTTGGTGCAGCCACAAGAGGAAACAAGAACAAGGCTTGGAAGGAAGTTTATTGTACTCACAGGTCCCAGAGAAGGGGTCATCACATACCACCCAGGGCCACAGGGGATGCACCAGGTTTTGGTCAGGTGGCAGAAGATAGGAATGAGGAGAAAGTCTAAGCCAGAGCCTTTATTAGAAACTTCCCAGAGTTTTCTCGGGAAAGGCAAGGCAGAACAGAGTAAATAGTTAAGGGCTGGCTACTTTGAATAACTTTCATGGGCTTTGGGCTATAGTCATGGTCTCTAGTTGACTGGTACCTGGCCCTGGGATGACTTAGGGTAGGGTAAATATTGGCTTGGTGTATAAGAGTTTGATAAGGAGTCGGTGGATTCGGGATTGGTTGGTTTGCATATGAAAGTTCCCAAACATTTGCTGTCTCTAAGAACTGTCTAGCCCTGGAAGGGGCCATCTCTCCTTAGCCAGCAAGGTATTTTAATATGCCAACAGTTTATAAAATACAGAAAGTAACAAAGATGATTAATACACCCAGCAAGAAGGAGTTTATATCCATATGAGAAGTAAGTAAACTGCACATTCAAAGGTAAGTAAAAATAAGGGAAATGATATAAAATGATGACGATGATGATTATGACAATAACGACAGCCAATGTTTATTGAGTGCTTATACACTGTGTTAAGTGCTTTCTTTATATATGCAGCATCTTACGTAATTCTTATAACCATCCCATGTGTTAAATACTAGTGTAATCCCTAATTTATTATATTGAATTTAAGTTACATGCCCAAAGATAAATATTTATTTAGTGATAGAGGTGGGGTTCAAACCCAGGTTTGGGTAACTTCAAAGACCTTAGTCTTAATTTTTGCCCCGTGCTGACTCCTGCAAATGCGAACAGTGCCAAGACTGGCATACAGAGAGTAAGTTAAGTAGACATCCAGAGGAGAAAGAAGCCACTTCTACCTAAGTGGTCAGAAAGCTGCAAAGTCTTAATGGAAGAAGAAAGAAAGACCACAGCAGCTAAATAGTGACATTGATACAATAAGCCATCTAAAACCAACGCTAAACCACCATAGAATTGCCTCCAGTTCAAACTAAAAACCTTAATTAGAGATGTTAACATAATAAATGATGAAAACAGACAAATGGGAAGGAAAAAAAATAATGACTATATCGTATCCTAAGAACTGTCCTCCCTAATTTCAGTTAGAAGCCCACTGTTATTACTGTCTCAGGGTCACAAGCTATCTTTTCATTCTCAAAGTGTTTTCCATTGATCACTTACTTCAAGGTCATTAGCTTCAAAACATCTGGAATGTTTGTGAAAATACAGACTTCTAGGTTACACCTTTGAACCAGGTGGAACCCCGGAATCTGTCTTTCAGCAAGCTCCTCGGGTATTTCTTACACACATTAAAGTTTAAGAACCCTTGCTAATCCATCAATTATTTATTAGAGGTTGAAATGAAAGTAGTTCAAGCCAGGCTAAACAGCTGATGCAGAGGAGTTACACTCTAAAATAATGTGCACCTGGGGAGTGGAAGGGGAGGAGGAGGATTAGGGGTAAGGAAAATATCATACTAAGTTATGCATCTAACCACCTCTTTATAGATGAAATAAAGATAAAATGAACATCAAGGGAACCGAAAAGAAAAGTGAGATTTTTAAAAGCAGAAGTAAAACAGGGACACAAGGAGGGCATTGCAATGGGAGAGATTTTGTGCTGGTTGATGGGAAGTGTCAGGACTCCTGGGGCATCCTTACATCCCAGTCCCTGTGTCCTTATCTCTCCTTTGTCTGCTTCTGAGTAGAAGCACTGCTGCTAAAATAGTGTCAAAACAACCCCACCTGCACACCCACTCCCCTCCCCCTCACCCCCTGAGAGAGGAAAAAACAGCACAGGGCAATTACCTTGACTCTCAGCGTTCTAGAAATAGCCCTGATAAAAACAAAACAAAACCTCACAAAATCATCAGTGTTCACATTCTCCAGGAAAATATATGTGGCCCAAGAAGAAAAATTACCTGTGATTCTCCTCTGGTCAGAATTTTTAGATGATTTGTCACTCTTT
Organism: Galeopterus variegatus; assembly: GCF_000696425.1. NCBI lineage: Eukaryota > Metazoa > Chordata > Mammalia > Dermoptera > Cynocephalidae > Galeopterus > Galeopterus variegatus. Next base: position 203,228 of record NW_007729185.1, read on the forward strand.
TTGATTTCTTGCTAATTGAATGAATATTTAGTTTAGATAATTTGTCTTTAAGTGATTCATCCTCATCATTCTTCTTATATTTTAGAACTGAAAAGGAAGAATGCAATAACTTATCTGAACACGTGCAACAGAAAATGTGCACATCAAATCAGTGGTTTGTATTCAAGACAAAAATCTATATGATTTGAACCCTCTCATGCAGATACCATATGCTTCAGCCCTAGTACCTGGTCATGTCCCAGGCACCCATCCCACTGACCTTCAGAAACTCAGCTGTTCAAGGACATGAGCTCCTCAAGGCCCAAGGCTAACTTACTTCTCCCATTAAAGAAATCCCTGATAGTAGAAAAAAACTCTTCCACTCTTCTCAGATAATAAATCTATTATCTGCGGCCTCTGAAATGGGAAATCAGGGCCTAACTAATGAAAAGACAGCTGCACCCAATCTAAGGAGACCTCAGACCCTAGAGTGGCCCTCCCTTCGCTGAGAGATTTAGGGCAAGTTGAGTAACCTCTCTGAGTTTTACCTATTTATCTTTAAAATAACTTTCTCCTCTCATATGTTTCAAAATGTTAAATATTCCTAACATTTAGTGTTGGTAAGGGTGTATGGAAATGGTCAATCTTATGCACTGTTGATGACAATTAAACCAACACAGTTTTTGTAGAGAACAATTTGGCAGAATCTAATAAAAATGCAAATATTTATAGTTTATGACCAGAAAGTCCATACAGAGAAATCTGCTTTCCATAATCAAGCTAAGAAGTTTTGTTGCTACAGCATTTTTTCTAATAGCAAGGTATTGGAAACAATCTAAAATTTTATCCATAGAGGAGTAGTTTATAAATTATGATGCACTCATAAATGGAATACGATGGAACCAATAAAAAGAAGGCAATATTAATTGGAAGAATGTTCATGATATATGATTACGTTTGTTTGAAAAAGCAAACTGTAGTACCATACAAGTTGCAGGAATAAAGGAAAGAAGGAGAGAGACAGACAGAGCAGAAAGAAAAAAATAGAAAAGAAAGATATAGAAAGTCTGAAGAAAACTTAATAAAATGTTAGTTATGCAAACTGAAATCATGGGAGTGAAAAAAATTTTCTCTTTAAAACTTTAAAATGGTTTAAGCAAACAGAAGAATAAAAGGAATAATATAATAACGATTACTCACCTCCCAGCTTTGTCAAATCTTAACATTTTGCCTGTTTCCAATCTTTTGTTAAAAAAAATCACATAAGAGTTGAAGATTCCCTGATCCCCATCTTTGATCTCTAAGTGGAATTATTATCCTAAATAATGGGATTTTTTTATGTCTGTATCTATTTTTATGCCCTTACTGTGTATGTATGAAATCATATAACATATGGTATTATTTTGAGTGTTTTCAAACTTCATAAAAATGGTACCATATTGCACATATTCTTGTCACTTGCGAATTTGCTTTTTTAAAACTCAGGATTGTTTTCCAGATTAATCCAATTTATACATATGCTTTTATTTCATTAATTTTTATATTCTCATGGTATCAGAGTGTATCATACACAGTTTATTCACTATCTGGATAAATATGTAAAATCTTTTTTTTT
>NW_007729185.1:205537-207456 GCF_000696425.1 Galeopterus variegatus
AGGGCAAGTACCTAGAAATTGATTTTCTGGGTCTCTGATGTGTGCATCTTCAACTTTACTAGAGATTGTCAAATTGTTCTCTAAGGTGGTGATTCTAATTATCATTCTCACTCGCAGATCGAGATTCAGCATTTAGCATTATCTATTAAAAATTGTTTTTGACTATCTGTAGGGCTAGGAATGGTATGTCGTTGTGATTTTAATTTGCATTTCCCTAATTGTTAGTGAAGCTTAGTTAGCATTTTGAAACTTTTTGGTCTTTCTGTGAGTTGCTTATTTTTATTATTAACGTTTTTTCGTATTAGAATTTTTTTTTATTGCTAGGCAGTAATCTTTTGTGCAGTGTCTTTTACTCTAGAACTTTCATGTTTTACTTTATGTACTTCTTTACATTTATTCATACAAATATTACTTTTTGAATAAATATTAGAAAATAAAAACAATAAAAATAAGTGAAGTGGTTGGACCGGTTAGCTCAAAATCCTACCATTGCTTTAATGGTGAATTGGAATTTCATATTAGAAGTACCAAGCTAATTAAGAACTTTATGAATACAAATCACACTGAGGGAGAACCCATGGTCTATCCCAATGCATACCTCTGAGATGTATAGGAACATGTGGTTATTCCTTCTGTTTTGAAATCTACAGTTAAAATTAGACACTAATTTTATATCTTAGCTTACAAATAATTGAAAATAATTTGTTAATTCTAGATAAAAAGTACATTTGCTACCATCAGTAGGGCAATTATTGTCCTCAAAATCTCCATTCTCTGAGTGCCAGGACCAGATGAGCCCAATGGAGCAGACAGGCCTCCACACCTGGATTTGTCCCTTTCCTAGCTGCTTCCCACACTAGCTTCCCACTGCTACGGCTACTTGGCCATGTCTCCTTTTTAACACATGACTCCAGAGATAGGAGGACTATATGTTATGAGTGTCTTCAGCCCACAATATGTCATCAAGACTGTAGTGGTTAAATGAGGTTGAGTATATGGCTGTTTGATTTTTTAAATTGTCATTTTTTGTGCCTCATGATCTTCTCTTGAACCCAGCTGAGAAGGCAAAACCACACTCTCCTCCCCTGCTTCTAATTCTAGATTTCGAATGATCATGTTCACTGCAACTGCTATAACTTCTTAGATGTTTTGATTCTCAGAAACATAAACAAAACACTCCAATCATGGAAAACAACCAATTCACCATATATCTTCCCACCTAAATCTTTTCTTCTTTTAAGTTCATTGATGTTAACATTAATGTCCTTCACCGCAGCAAAAGCATCCTCCAGTGCTCTGTAATCTGGGTGAGAAAGAGGGGTAGAATTCCGAAGTTCACACAGTAATAGGGGGTATTTCATCACACGCTGAATTGGTTTTATCATCAAAGAGCCCATGTCCAATAAGTTTGGTTTGCCTCTACAATAGAGATAAATAATATCAGTTTCACAAACATTTAACCTATTAACTCCTTTTCATTTCTGTGATTTTTTTAACAATTACTTCCAAAACTCTTTTTTCTCTTTTTCTCCGTTTCACTATATAAACTTTCTAAATGAAAGCAAAAGCAAAATATGACAGAAAAAAGCAAGGCTGAAAGACCCTATTGCTAAACAAAAAACTAAAAGAAAACCAATGGATATATCTGTCCACCAAAAGGGGCTCAAAGCACAATTCTCATTCATGTTCCACATACAGTTTTTTTTATAACGGGCTCTATAATAGGATGGGAAACAATTTCAGAATGTATTTTTCCATGGAAACCAAGAAAAATGAATTTTCCTGATGGTATTTACATGATAATTAGTGAGAAAAATAAACTCATTATTTAAAAATCTGAACAGATGACCTGCAAAGTAGTGAAAAGAAGGCACTGTCCTTTCTTTTTCACCAAACCGAGAAGTTGCATTCACAGTGTT
>NW_007729185.1:209074-212947 GCF_000696425.1 Galeopterus variegatus
GCTGAGAAAATGATGATAGTATAATAGAGACAACGACTGAAGCAAACCAAAAACCAAAAAAATTTTTAAAGGAAATCCAGAATATATACTAAGGGTTTGCAAGGGAGTAAAGAGTTGCTTTAATATGCTTTAGTTTGTATTTCCTACCCCACTTGTACCAAATCTATTAAGAAAGGAAGGGAGATTAGGAGAGAGGATGACAGAGAGGGAAGAAAGAGAATCAGAGAGGTGGAGAGAGGAGGAAGAGACTGATTACTGGTTTCCAAGGGGACTGAGTGAAGCAGATGAAAAAAATGTAAATCTATTATGAATACTGAAAAAATAACTAAAAAGCATATTCTAACTGATGGTGTGTCAGTAGGAAATAATATGAAGGACAGCATTTTCCTATATATCTTAAGCAGAGATTCTTCAACAATACAACAATTTAGACACTTAAGTTTCCCTTAAATAAGAAACAAGTCAGAGATATGGAAGGTATTAACTTGATTAGAAGAAATCATATTCTTTATATGAAATATGATCAGAATTTCTTCTGAATATTTCCTTTTATTATAACCAAATGTTAATTTACTTAATCTTTTAAAAATCACTGAAAATACTGGGGCCGGTTAGAGTTCAGTGCTGATAACACCAAGGTCAAAGGTTCAGATCACTTTACCAGTCAGCTGCTCCCCCACCCCTGGCAAAAAAAAAAAACCTCAAAAACCAGAAAAGAAAATCAGTGAAAATACTATCAAAATATAAATACAATAAAACATTTCAATCAAAGAAAATCCAACTTTAATAAGGTCCGTTGTTGCATATATATATTTTTTAATTACAAGAAACAAAAATCCTAGATGTATTAAAGAATATACTTGTATCTTTGAGCTGCCCTCCTTTCTTCTTTAACTAGATCTGTCAAAAACAAACAAACAAACAAACAAAAGAAACAATCTAGGCCCTTTAGTTGTGTCCTGATTGCATCATTATTTCTTTTTCCATCACTTTTGGCATCAAAGTTCTATTCTCTCCCTTGTAAGTTTTAAATGACAAAGGTAACAATATAAATGATTATTGTTTCTCTTAAGAGCATCATAAATGCAAATCTCACAAAAGACTTTCTCAAAATTAGAAATCTCTGTCACTTTTGTCTTCAGACATATACTTTGAGAAATGATGTTCTGTATCTGCTTCAGACAGACAAGGAATATGGTAGAAAAGATGGAGGATTTGTTACAAGATAATGACACTCCAGGCATTCAGTGCCACAAAATTCACTCCATCTAGTCCCACCCATTAAGATAACATTCTGAGAATTGTGTGAGGCAGATGAGTCCTATGTGTAATATAACCTATCTCAACCAGGAAGCCAATTATTACATGCCTCTCCCACAGTAAGAAACCAAATGTGTAACAATTCTCAATGTATACTGGGCTGAAAACTAATTTAGTTGTTAATGTGTAATTATTTCATCTTCCTCTGTCTTATCATGAATACAGTAAGTTGGCAAGTATTTAGTGCCAAAACAGTTACACTAATCTCATTACAAATTATTATTGAGACTTTACAAAGTCAAGTAAACACAGCTGGCTTTGTTTTAGCAGCATCCAGTTTTGCTTGCATTTCACATCGAATGCAAGAAAAAAGTTGCACAATGAAAATAAAAATGACATTTAAATGATGTAAAAACTATGGTGGAAAGAAAAAAATCAGATGTTCAACATGAGGATGATCTACATTTTTTAATTAGAGGAAGAAAATAAGTGAAGAAAAAGTAATCATGTAAGTATTAACCATCTTACTTTGAATTTCCTCTACATCATGACAAGTATCATAAATTTAATATTTATTTTACAGTAGCTACAACCATCTATATTATTACTGATTTTTTTCAATTTACTCTCCTTTTTAAATACCTTAAGTCAATTTTAAAGGAAGCTGGCTACACAAATAATAAACAGTGTTTGCCACAAATAAAAGATAACTGTGAAAATAAATATAGAACTATTAACAAATTTTCGAACACGTAAATAGATAAATGGCAACTTATGTAGCAAGCAGCCCAGAAAGAACCAGCAATATGAAGAGGCAACATTTAATCATTCCCCAAAGGTTGACTAATTAGAGTCACTGGGTGCCTGTGGAAGTGGAGAGTAAGGGGCTGGGGATTAAAATAAGAGGAATCAGTTGAAAACCTGTTTAAGAAACTGCCTAATTGTCAGTGTACTATAAGAATAAGGGAGATCATTTGGAAGACTAAGAAAGAACTTTTGGGAATTAAAAGGATAATAGCAGAAATGAAAACTCCCAAGTATCTAATAAAATGTTCAGAAATTTTCCAGAGAGAAAAGCAAAAATACGAAGAGATAGAAAATAGAAAAAAAAGAAAAAAGAAAATTAGAGGACTGGTCTAAGAAGTCCAATATCTAATAATAGGAGTTCCAAAAAGAGAGAACTGAGCAAATATAGGGAGTGAATATATCAGTGAAATAATTCAAGATAAGAACATAAGTTAGCAGGTTAAAAGAATTCACTAGATGTCCAGCACAATGGATGAAAAGGAGTCACACTTTGGAACTCATAAAACTTCAGACTACTGGGGACACAGAGAAGATCCTACAACCCATCAGAAAAACAGAGAGAACAAAAAAATTGTTAGGAATCAGAATCAGCTTCAGATTTCTCATGGCAACACTGAAAGCTAGAAAATGAAGAATTACTTTTACATTCTAAGATGAATGATTTTTAATTTAGAATTCTACACCTAATCAAACTATAAACTAAGTGCAAGTGTAAAATAAGGATACTTNGGGAGGTGTCGGTGATGGGCCATAATAATCATATACATTGTATATTGACAAAATGAAAATTAAAAAAAAAAAAAGAATCAGCTTCAGATTGCTCATGGCAACACTGAAAGCTAGAAAATGAAGAATTACTTTTACATTCTAAGATGAATGATTTTTGATTTAGAATTCTACACCTAATCAAACTATAAACTAAGTGCAAGTGTAAAATAAGGATACTTCAGATATAAAAGTTCTTAAAACTTTACTTCCCATGTACTCTTTGAGGAATAGAGGGAGAACCAACAGGAAAGAGGCAAAGACAATCTCAAGATTAGGGGAGGGGACTTCCTAAAAGACAGCTGTGCTCAGTGTCAGCAGTCCAAGGTCAACAGGTTTCAAGGCTCTGGGAGAGGCTCTTTTAGGAAGATGAAATTGATAGCATGCATAATACATAGGGCTGTCTTGAAAGATGGCTTAATTAACTGGCCATGAGTTTGGCATTAATAATTAGAATAAAGAAAACTAAGAGAATGAAGAACAAGAAGAAGAGAAAGAGGAGAAGGAAGAAGATGACAACTGATGATTGTTAACTCTCAGAAAGAAAAGTAATCAACTTACTGCAAGGTTTAGCTCTGAAGAGAAATTTACCCAGATATAATATAATAATTCAAACACTGATTATTGCTCTAACCAAATCACAATGTAACTTGATGGGGAGAATGGAGAGATGGGGGAAGGGTGTGTGTGCACGAGAGTGCATAGTGGAGAGGGGGGATAAGAGAGATCAATACTTGTCTTTCACAGGATGAGTCAATAGGTAAGATTTAAAAAGGAAGAAAACCAAGCATGTTTTTAGAATCATAAAGATAAATACCAAAATGGTCAGCTAAAAGATCTTAAAATAATGTGTTCTGGGGAGGAGCATTTAGGGGCCGGTAGGAGACTAGGGGACTTCTGTTTTTCTTGACAAATCTTGTGGAAGGTTTGACTCTTTAAACCATGAGTACATATCATTTTTTAAATAATAGAAAGTTTTAAAAAAAAGAAACACGCAAGAATACTCAAGAAAATTCTGAAAAAGAAAAGTGCTGAGCTGAG
>NW_007729185.1:213297-229179 GCF_000696425.1 Galeopterus variegatus
CTGGGGAGGAGCATTTAGGGGCCGGTAGGAGACTAGGGGACTTCTGTTTTTCTTGACAAATCTTGTGGAAGGTTTGACTCTTTAAACCATGAGTACATATCATTTTTTAAATAATAGAAAGTTTTAAAAAAAAGAAACACGCAAGAATACTCAAGAAAATTCTGAAAAAGAAAAGTGCTGAGCTGAGACTAGTTATACCAGACATTAAAATATTTTGCCAAGCCATGAAAATGAAAGCAGTTTGGTACTGGTACATATATGGTAGTGCAAAATAGAAAATCAAGAAATAAATACAAGTTTATGTAGAAATTGAGTACATGGTAAATATGACATTCCTCTTCAGTGGAAAAAATTATTCAACATCAGATAGTGTGATAATTAGCTGACCATCTAAAAATAATAATAAAAATAGACTTCTCTGTCACTCTTTACACCAAAATAATTTCCAAATAGATCAAATATTTAATTATTAAAAGTAAAACCACACAAGGACTTGAAGAAAATGTGTTATTACACTTTAAAAACTAATCTTCAAGTTTGTAAACAAGACACAAAATCCAAAAACCACAGTAGAAAAAATGACAAATTAAAAAATTTTTAGCTCTGTAAAACTGTATAGATAAAAGCAAAACCAGAAGCAGTCCATAAATGAAATAAAAGTCAAATGATTAGCTGGAAAAATTATTTATAGTACATAATATAATACAGATGACAGAAAAAGGTTAATATACTTTCTAATTAAAGAGACATCTATTACAAAAAGATAAACATTTCAATAAAAGCGAAAAAATTATTTAAAAAGATCATTCATTAAAGATAAAATACAAGTGGTTAAATATGCATAAAAGTGCTCAAGATCATTAAAACAACAGAATACCATTTTTGGTCTATTACATTGCCACAAGTAGTAAAGATACAACTAGTAATTGTACCTAATGTTGGGAAGTAGAGGATAAGTGGACAACTCATATATGGAAAGTGGAAATATAAATTAGCTCAGCTTTTCTGAAATTTTCTGATAATATGTATCAAGGGCCCTGTGTTGGGAAGTAGAGGATAAGTGGACAACTCATATATGGACAGTGGAAATATAAATTAGCTCAGCTTTTCTGAAATTTTCTGATAATATGTATCAAGGGCCCTTTGATCTAGCAATTCCACTTTTAGAAATTCATCTGTAGAAAATAATCAGATTACTGTACAAAGATCATGTATAAGAACGTACATAAGACATCAATGCTTATAAAACTGACACAATTCAACTGTCAGTAAGAGCTTGATAAACTAAATTATGGTATATATCTAATAGAATATCACATAGTTATAAAATAGTGTGGATTTATATTCACTGACATGGAAAGATGTCCATGATGTATTGATGAATGAGATAGCAAACCGACATATAGCAAATGCACAGTGGTCCTGTTTTAGTCAGTGTGTGTGTAAAGAAAAAACTCCATGAAGTGATGGACTCACTGCAGTGTTATAGTGGTTAACTTTAAACACGACGACCAATTGTTTTTACTGTCCTCACTTTTATTTTCTTTATATTGCAGTGTTTCTTTAATAATTTAAAAATACAAAGAAAAGAGAAAAGAATCTATAACATTTCATGATTAATAGGAACCCTGAGATCCAAAAGTGGGAATAGCTGGTCAGACAGGCAACACACGGAGGAAAAAGTAAAAACATGAAGATGACAAACACTACACTTCTGGAGATGGTTAAATTTAGGATAGGCATCTTTTTCTTGCTTTACAACATGGGACCTTCAACATGCTTTCTTGGGGACTCTTTAGTGCAAGACTATCAGTTTTGTCACTTTAATATTGGCTTTGATGTTTGCATAAGATCACAACTCAAAGTAAACATTTTAGAACTTATAAATATCTTTGACTTTGTATTTTTTAAAAGATAAATAGTAAAAAAAAAAAAGAAGAACCCAACAATTTTCAATTGCTGTAAGGGATTTTTTGGATGCCATTTAAAAACACACATCTCTTAATGTACTTTTGGCTGCAACATTCCTGGACTTTGCTGCTAAAGAGCCCAACAATTACACAGCACTTGACATTGCCTTTATGCTTTTCTGTAGCAGCATGTGTGCTTCGTGACCAAGTGAGAGGAACAGGAAGGAAAATAACTGATAGCAAACTTGTCTTTGATGTTCATCCAGCCACATGCTGTGACTGACCCTCCTCTTATCTATTTAGCTCTTGATGTGCAGCATAGGCTAGAGGGGAAGAACACAATCCGGCTAACTCCCACACAGTAGGACTGCCACAAAGGTTAGGGCAATTTTTTAAGCAAATGTGTCAAGACAATGTGCAGTTTGCTTTAAGCACTCTGCACGTAGTAGTCTGCATGCCAGAAGAATACTTCCTTCTGCTCCTTTGAATCTCTTTTGCTCTCTTCTCTTTATTTTGTCTTTTGCTTATAAAGACCTACATTTTAGGAAAAGAAACCTTAGCAGAATCTGTAGCACAAGAAGTTCTTCTTTAACCACCCAATTTATGGGTATCTCCAGTTCTTGGCACAGTGCAGGGAACACAGGCTCTAGAATGAGGCAGTGCCACCCCCACTCTCACCCCAATCAACCATCTTTGAAGAGAAGCCAGGAAGGCCCTGATGTGTGAAAGGACCAAAAGGCTCATGCACCACTTCAAGTTCAAATGATCTCAGAATAGGAAACTCATAATTCTGCTCATAACTGTTTATCCTACTGAATATTTTTTCCTTCTGAAAGAAGAGACTTAGAAAGTGAGAGAATTTGGTGCCTCTTTGGTGTCTCAAAATCAACTTCTCAACTTGGCTGAGGTCTAAAGCCTTGGTCTTCAAGTCTGTAAGATTCCTCTACCTCCAATCTGAACTCTGTCTTTCCTCACTGTTGCTCTGCACCAAACCATAAGTGACATGTATTTGTGGCTTAAATTCATATAATTTCTATTTTGTAAATTTTACATCCTTGATGTAAGCTCTCTGGAGTTAAAAATTCACACACATATGCAGCAAACACACAAACGCACACTAGAAGCTCAGGACATTAGAGAGTTGCTGACCATGCTAAGCCAAAGGTACTTTTTCAAGTCCTAGTAAATTTAATTTTGTATTTAAGTCAGTATTATTCTTTCAGTATTCAGCAAACACACAAACGCACACTAGAAGCTCAGGACATTAGAGAGTTGCTGACCATGCTAAGCCAAAGATACTTTTTCAAGTCCTAGTAAATTTAATTTTGTATTTAAGTCAGTATTATTCTTTCAGTATTTATTAGGCTAGACATGCTTTTCTTCTAGGAAAATGGACATCTTGCAGAGTGTGTGTGTACATTGTAAGAAATAATTTCTGTACTGTCTTAATGACCAACTATTTTATCTTAACATTTTATTTCCATTCTTTATATGAGTATATGATTTTTTCTCCATAAATCATGAGTCCAAACTAGAAGAAACCCAGAATTTTACTAAAATACATAAAGAATCTTTTCTTGTGCAATAATCTATGGAATCTTCAAAAATATTATGGTTTTAACTTGAGATTTTTAAAAGACTAATATTGATCATAGGAAGAAGTGTTTTCAGACATATAAAGATTCCTAAACATGTGTGATGAGCAGTTACCAAAGAGTTCCTGACACCAGAAAACTTAAGTAAATTATATATCAGGATTCTTCTAAAAAAGCTTAGTAGAGTATATGGGTTGGTAATTTAATTTGTAAGGTCATCTTGGACAAATTGGAAATAAAGTAATATTGAAATTTGATGCACCAGTGTTGATTTCTTTATTAAAAGTGATACACACGGGGCCGGCCCGGTGGCGCACTGCTACAGTGCGCCGCTTGGGAGCGCAGCAGCGCTCCAGCCGAGGGTTCGGATCCCACATACAGACCGGTTCCCGCTCACTGGCTGAGCGAGGTGCGGGTGCAACACTGAGGGTTGCGAGCCCGTTGCTAGTCCCGGTCCAGTATGGGCGTGACACTGAGGGTTTCGATCCATTGCCGGACACGAAAAAAGACAAGAAGGAAAAAAATAAAATAAAATAAAATAAAATAAAAGTGATACACACAATTTTAAAAACTAAAAATTCTAATTTGGATAGGAACATTCAGCAGCTTTTCCCTATGATTTTTATATTTGATTTCTATTATATATTTTTAAAAGTACTTACTCTTGCATGTATATTTTCCTGTAAGAGAGAGAGAAAAAAAGTAAATTCATGTAAATCCACATATTTGAGGTAATATGCAAACATTACAAAACCTTTTAGATTTTATTAGGTTAAGTAAAATAACAAGAAATTTTCATGAATGCCCTATAGAATTTGTCTTATTATTTTATAATCATGTCTCTAAAGTTTTGTTTTAGTATACATATTTTGCTTCATACTTTATGTAAGATTAAAAACTATTGATTAATATTACAGTTAGTAAATTTTGATAATTTAAAAATGGATTTAAATTTAAATTTTTGTTTACATTATGGAAAAATTATCATTTAAATATTTTAATAGGAGAGACACAGATTACAAGGTTACAAAGAAAATACTTAAGTGACCTGCAGAAAACTATTATCATGTGTTCCGTAATATGTCTATATAGGGTGTTATGCAGATTATGAACAATTTACCTATTCAATGAGTAATTCTCACAAAAGACTTCAGTAGGCATTGCTAGCTTTGGAGGCTTCCATTTTGCTGAAATAAGACTGAAATCCTTCCAAGGAAAAGCAACACATGCTCTGCCTCTGCTTCCATCTCCTCTCTACCCCATTTCCTACTATTTCACTTATTCCCCCAGTCTGTGGCAGACCCACAGGCTCCTTGCTCTTTCTAGAACCTGCTAGGCATGTTCTTGCCTCTAGGTCCTTGCACTTTCTTTTTCTTCTGCCTGGATTGCTCTTCCTCCACGTATCTGCATGGCTTACTCCCTTATCTCTTTCAGGTCTTTGCTCAGATGCCTCTTCCCAGTGAAGCCTTCCCTGACAACCTTTTAAAATTTGCACCTTGCCTCACACCATACTCCTTATCCCCATTTCCTGCTTTATTTCTCTTCATAACACTTGTCACTTTCTAACATACTATGTAAATTTCTTATTTAGTTTATTGTCTATCCCTCCACCCCACACAAGAATTTATGCTTCATTTGTTCACTGCTGTAGCCCTAGTACCTAAAAAAGTGACTGGCACTTGGTAGGAGCTCAAAACATACACTTCAAATTAATTAGCAATAAAAAAGTAGAAATTATTCAGGTTAAATTTAAAGAATAAAGGAGATGAAAAGTTTTCTCTAAAAGCTTCATGTGGCTATAGAGAAATAAAATAATAATCTGATCACTGTGGCCTCTGGTTTCTTATTTTTTTGGAATACAGCAAATCTTATGACCCCATCCCATGACAGTAGATGGTCTTTTTACATTTGGTGATTGAGAAAAAATTTAATAAATAACTATGCCCAATTTCGTAAATTTTAATGGATTTACTGTTTTTTTTATTAGTTCCAGTGCTATGTATATGTGGAAAACAGTGGTATAATCATGTAAAGCAATTGTTTCCTCAGTCTTCTGACATGTTATTGATAGGTTCTGAACATAACCGGCGCCATTTTAGGCAAGGTCAAGCACAAAATGGCCCCAACCCCTCCCCCCTTCCCTTTATGAGAAACCTCATGATTTCTGAGAAACAGAAACCCTTTTGCTTCCACAAGGGTGCAGTTCTCCATACTGGTTACATAGCTTCCATATTAGCATAATGCCCCTCCTTGATTATATCAGCCAGCCCTTGGCACCCTATATAAGCTCTTTCACCACTATACCTGGTGCTGTCCTCCATTTTGAGGGCAGCCCCAGCTGCCCTCCACTTTGAGCACAGCCTGGCAGATTCTTTTCCTTTAATAAAGCTTGATTGGTACTTGGCGTTTGGCTCACTTTCTTTCATTTTGGTGCCAAAATCTGGGCAGGGTTCTGGCTGACATTCTTGGACTATCCTCACCTGGTTTGATTGGCCCTGAGCCACCCTTCCCAGACCTGCTGAACCAGGTACCTCTGGGAGTCTCTCCTTTTGCCATTTCAGACCAATGCATCCAACATCAGCCTCGATTCAAGGTCAGTGGGTCTGTCCTACCTACTTCTATGGGTTCCCCTGACTGCTCTCTATGACTACTGTCTACTTCCCAAAGACCAGGCACCTGGCCGAGGGAACCTCTCTCGTGCCCCCCAGCTATTGGAGGATGCTCCTCTAGCTGGTCGGTGGCTTTTCTCTCTAAAAGAAGGTGCACAGCAAAGAGGATGCTCTTTGTTGACCCTCTTCTACTAGGACTGCCCCTTTCCTTTCTCACCCTCTAAATGGGATCCTCACAATCCAAACCTCCATGCTTTATGCCTCTGGGCTGTCTGCTGGCCAATTTCCTCCACATTCTATGCCTTTGGGCTGTCTACAATCTCTCGGCCTCCAGGGAGACATTAAAACTTGAACACCTTGTTTTTATAATCAGGTTTGGATCCCAGTGGCCAGAAGATGGCACTCTCGATTTAGATACTCTCTTAGACAACTTTTGTCACTGAAATGGCAAGCCAGAGAGATTCCTCATGTTCAAGCCTTTTTTCTGTCTCCAACTACAATCCTTCTCTCTCTGTCAAAACTCTCCTATGTCTCAAATTCTTCTAGTTCATGCCTGACCTCCCCTTCTGGACTTGGACCAATCTTCTGATCTGTCAGCCTTCCACCTTTTCTCCCTCTTCCCCCTACCTGGCCTCAAGACACTCGCCCTCAGCCACCCAACCCCTCTCCTCCCGCTTCATCAAGTAAGAATCTCACCTCAGCTCTGGCTCCTTTATACCCCCTCTGTGAAGTGGCAGAGACAGGGGGAATTGTCTGGGTCCACATCCCCTTTTCTCTTTCCGATGTCTTCCAAATTGAAAAATGACTGGGATCTTTCCACTCCAACCTAGACACATACCTTAAAGAATTCAGATATCTCACCCTGTCTTATGATTTCACCTGGCATGATATTTTTTTGATTCTCACTACTGCTTTGTCCCCTGAGGACAGAGAACAGGTCTGGGTAACTGCCCAACAACAGGCAGATGAGGTACATGCTCAAAATAATAGGCGGCCTGTGGGAGTCATGGCTGCACCTTGCATGGACCCAAATTGGGACTACCAGGCTGGCCACAGGGATTGGGATCTCTGGGATAACATGATCACACACTTGATTTACAGCCTCCAAAAGGCTGCTCACAAGTTGGTCAATTATGACAAGCTTAGAGAAATCACACAGAGATCCACTGAAAATCTTGGCGAGTTCCTAACCCACCTCTCTGAGGCACTACATAAATACACAGTATAGACTTCCTCAGTGCAGCTTTTAAGGTTTTTAGCAGTATAGAGACGAGGAGAAAAGAAAGATTGTTGCAAAAGAGATCAGGCCAAATACCAACTTCTGGCTAATGCCATCCAAGGATCACATAGTCCAAAGCTGGCTGCCTCTAGGGGCAAGCCACCCAGGAACTGCTTCAAATGCGATCAACTGGGCCACTGGGCATGGGCCTGTCATAATGCCAGGCTCTCTCCCAGGCCCTGTCCTCACTGCAAACATCCAAATCACTGGGAGTTTGACTGTTCCACTTACCAGGGAGGGAGTGGCCCAGTCCCCAACCTACAGCTTTGGCTTCATGGCCATCCCTACCAGAGCTGCTTGGCTTCACCCGTGAGGAGGACTGATGATGCCCAGGGCCTGAGGCCCCCACAGAGTTCATGCTACCACTCACTTACCCCCTCCTCATCCATGCCCTAAAAAAGGAATATCCGGTTGCTTGCCCCCTAACGTAATTTCTTGCATATTCATATTTTGGCTCATCCTGACATCCAGACAGATGGAGGGATGGATATGGGACTGGGACTAACTTTGGTGCCCCCTCAAGTTACATGGTCCCTGTGTAACTTGCCTCATAGCAGGTAAGCTGATCTCTTTTGTCATTGATACAGGAGCCACTTACTCTACCCTTCCTAAATATGCAGGACCAACAACCCCATCCTCTATCACAATAGTAGGGGTCATGAGATCAGAATACCACCTACAGATCACTCGACCCCTTTCCTGCACCCTACATGAAACCCAGTTCACACACAAATTTTTAATAATGCCTCCATTCCCAGCCCCCTTACTGGGACAGGACATTCTTTCCAAATTCAAAGCCACTCTTACCTTAAACACTTTAACTCCAGCTACAATACTCCTGTATTGGCCATCCCCAGACCTGGCCCCTGAGACTTCCACCTTCCCCTCTCCCTCAGACAAGGTTAATCCTATAGTATGGGACACCTCTTCTCTCTTCACTGCTACACACCTTTCCCTTATCCTTGTTAAATTATGAAACCCCTCTTTGTTCCCTAATGTCCCACAGTACCCCATCACTAACAAACACTTAATAGGCTTAAACCCCGTCATACACAAACTCCTTTCTTCTCATCTCTTATGGCCTACCTGCTCGCCTTTTAATACACCCATCCTTCCAGTTATAAAACCTAATGGCTCATACCATTTAGTGCAGGACTGATCCTGACACATGCCATTCCCAACTTACTTGGATAGTTTTGCCCCAGGGATTTCAGGATAGCCCCCACTTCTTCAGTTAGGTCTTAGCTCAAGACTTATCTGAACTTCCCCCAACCTCTAGCACTTTAATACAATACATGGATGACTTCCTCCTTTGTAGCCCTTCCTATGAAGATTCACAGGCCCACATTGTTGCTCTCCTTAATTTCCTGGCCTCCAGGGGATATAGAGTGTCCCCCAGCAAGTCTCAAATTTCTTCTCCTTCAGTTACCTATTTGGGAGTCCACCTCACCCCTAACACCAGAGGAATAATGGTGGATTGGAAGAGTCTAGCTTCTGAATTCCCTACTCCTACTACAAAGGGTGAAATCCTTTCTTTTTCAGGGCTCGCAGGGTGTCTTTGCCTATGGATTCCTAACTTTGGTGTGCTAGCAAAACCACTTTATAAGGCAGCCAAAGGGGATCCTGCCATTCCCTTAGATCCCACAAAGCCCATTCATTCCCTTCCAGTGATTAAAAGCTGTTCTCCTCACAGCCCCAGCTCTATCCCTCCCAAACCTATCTCATCCTTTTATCCTATACATCGCCAAAACCCAAGGATTGGCAGTCGGGGTTTGGGGACAAGAGGCAAGAGATATTTTCTCCTCCATCACATACCTCTCTAAAAAACTAGACACCACAGCCCAGGGATGGGCCCCCTGTTTATAGGCCTTGGCAGCAGCCACCCTTTTAACTCAAGAAAGCTCTAAACTAACTTTTGGACCTTCTCAGCCATAAGGCCAAGTCAATTCTGTCCCCTTCCTGCCTACAACTTATTCACCTTACTTCTGCTGAAAATCCCCAGTTCTCCTTTAAAACTTGCCCTCCCTTAAATCCAGTCACTGTCATCCCAAAACACTCATGACCCTTAGAACACAATTGCATGGAGGCTTTAGACCTCTTTCCCAATCCCTTTCCACACATCTCCCCACAAGCCCACAGGCCTCAGCCCCTTTGAACTTATGTACGGTAGACCCTTCACACTTACATCTCTCCCTTCCAGCTCATTGCCTTTAGGCCAGTATCTCCCTACTCTTTCACTCGTTAGGGATCTTCTTAGGGAACAGGCCAACCTTCTATTACCTCATCCTTTCCCCACCACCCCCTCAGACTTTAAACTGAGCCTGGGACAGCAAGTGTATATTAAAACCCGAATCCCAAAGCCTCTCTCACCATGCTGGGAAGGGCCTCATACAGCACTTCTCACCACCCCCGCAGCAGTAAAAGTACTAGGAAAAGCCCCCTTGGTATCACTTATCCTTGGTAAAACTAGCACCTGAGACTTTACCCAAAGAATCTGTTAACACCAAGCCAGAGGGGTCCCTCTACTCAACCCCAACCCCAACATCTCCTCACACTTCATCCATTTTAGGACCCACAAAACTGAAAATCTCCAGGACCTCCGCTCTTCCCCCAATCCCAGAAGAAGGATGATCTTTCCCCCAGCGATTATCCTCTCACTCTTGCAGGTCCGCTTCACGTCCTCCACACAAGAGCTACTCCAAGACTGGTCCCGACCTGCTATCACAGGTTTGCCATTATGGGATAAGAATATGCCACCCCATGTCTGCAACTTTTACTATACTATTTGTTCTAGTACTTGCTACAGGATTGGCCAGTGTAATTTCATTGTGGCAATGTACACTTTAAATTCTTTTGGCTCCCTGACCCTTCACATCCTTTCCATGTTTTTCCTCCTATCTCAATGCTCCCCCTTACCTGGAACACGTAGGTTCCAGGTCCAGAGGGATGATACAGTCCTTAGTGAATCAGCCTGGTCCCCGAGTGACTCATCTGTCTCCCACTCTGTGAGAAACTTTTTGTGGTCAACCCCCTTCCTTTTGATGCAGCCCACAACGTTTCCACAAACGTCTCTTCACTTTCCTCTATTCTCACCTCAGTGAGGACTGTCAGCATTGTGCGGGGCCTGCCCACACTCAGCCTCACTAACACCAAATGCTACCACTCACTTACCCCCTCCTCATCCATGCCCTAAAAAAGGAATATCTTGTTGCTTGCCCCCTAACGTGATTTCTTGCATATTCATTTGGCTCATCCTGACATCCAGACAGATGGAGGGATGGATATGGGACTGGGACTAACTTTGGTGCCCCATGCAGGAAGTGCCCCCACTCCTGTAGGGCACTAATTGTACCTTTTTAAATTGGGGCAGGAATCCTTCCTGCAACTGGGACTGGCATAGCGAGCCTTGCTACTGCCTCTCAGTTCTATCAAAAACTGTCAGAAGAACTAAGTATAGATAACATCTCCTTCCTCCAGCAACAGGTCACCTCACTCTTGACAGTCACTTTACAGAACTGTCGGGCCCTTGACCTCCTTACAGACAAGAAGGAAGGCACTTGCCTCTTCTTGGGGGAGGAATGCTGTTATTATGTAAATGAGTCCAGGTGATCCAAAACAACTTAAACCATTTAAAGGCAAGCATTGATCACTGATGCAAAGGGTTACAAAACACAAACGTACCTTGGGGGTGGCCCCAGTCACTGAACCCTTGGATATCCTGGCATATGTCCCTACCAGGACCCATAACTGTGCTGGGACTCATCCTAGTTTTTGGTCCCTGTCTCTTTTGGTATTTCTCTAATTTCTTGCAGGAACATATGCAGTCTTTCACCAATCAAAAGGTCTCTGAATTGTTCCTGCGAGGAGGATATCAGCCCTTCAGAATCAGTGACCCTACCCCAGAGGAATACAGCCTCCCCACATGAAACCAATACCCTGCCACCTAATTGTTTTACCTGCCAACATAAATCTTTTATTTTTTCCATATCTTCGCCCATCTCCAGCAGGAAGTAGCTTCAGAAGAATGAGACCTTTGCCCCTTTTCCCTTCTCTCTATACTTAAAAGGCAGGAATGATAGGTTCTGAACATAACCAGCACCATTTTAGGCAAGGCCAAGCACAAAATGGCCCCAAACCCTCCTCCCTTCCCTTTATGAGAAACCTCATGATTTCCGAGAAACAGAAATCCTTCTGTTTCCACAAGGGTGCAGTTCTCTACCCTGGTTGCATAGCTTCCACATTAGCATAATGACCCTCCTTGATTGTATCAGCCAGCCCTTGGCACCCTATATAAGCTCTTTTACCCCCACACCTGGTGCTGTCCTCCATTTTGAGGGCAGCCCCGGCAGCCCTCCACTTCGAGTGCAGCCTGGCAGATTCTTTTCCTTTAATAAAGCTTGATCGGTACCCAGCATTTCAGCTCACTTTCTTTCAGTTACATGAATGGATTCCTAGACATCTTGAAATAACTAGGTTCTGCTGAGTCCAAGACCTCCTAGATGGAAATCAAGCGCAGAATTATAATTTCTTTAAAGGCAGAAGCTGCCATAATTGTATGCAATTATTAACTGCTGTCCAAATAACTTTTCTAACTGCAATGAAAGAAACTGCACCACTGCTACCCCTGGCCCACTATTTCCTTCTGTTCTTGCTTTCTTTCCCTAATTTCTATCCCTTTCTAGTGAGGATTTTCATTTTCCCAGTACGCTTTGTGGATCATAGATCAAAAATTTGGGGGGAGAAGGTGAGTAAAAATAAAAATGCAGTTTTCTATGGAAATAAACAAGTGAACAATGTGATCATTTAGAACCCAAACACATACTTTGAAGTTCAAAGAAAAGATAGTTCTTTTAACTTTTAGAGGAGACATGGAAAATTTTTTTTTCTTTTTCTGTGTAATTCATTTCAGTCAAGTAAAACCTAAATATTACATCATAAATTAAGCACTATGTTTAATGCAGTACAACATTTAATAAAAAGGAACATGAGAGATCTTCCAGTAGGGGAAACCACAGTCTATGGAGTAGGGGCACTCCCTTCCAACACCTCCTTTTTATTTGCTCATCATTTAAAAAAATCTCTCTTTTAGCTAAAACTTTCCAAAAGTTAATCCCAGCCAAGGACAATTCAGGAAGGAGGAAGTTAAACTATATTGATTTACCCTTTCAGGGAATAAAGTAATTTAATATCTCTACCAGTGTATCTCCTACCTTCATGGGTTCATTATTATTTGACTCAGTTAACAAAAGTTTTTATGTGGCTATTTTTTTAAGGATTATAGTCTTTGTTCAAACATGACACTTGCTGCATAACAAGGAACTGAATTTCCAAAAGTGATGATTTAAATTTTATTCTAATAGAATACTCTATTAGAATAATAAATATAAAATGTGGTGAACAACTGAAATATATTCCTTTAGGTTTTGCAGGGTATGAGCTCTGAGCTTCTTCTAGAAGCTACAAAAGTAATGTGAGCTGTCAAAGCACCCACATGACTAGAAGTCAGAAGTTTTCCTCCTGAAGGTGGTGGCCTAGGTTAGCAAGAAGATAAATATAGATAAATTTATAACAACTAGACATGAAGCTAGAAATGTGTCTTCCATCTAGCAAAAAACTTAGAAAATCCCCTTCATTCTTTTTCTATTACAAAATAAACAGATCTCGGGCCTCTTCAATGCATCAGGGACTTTGTTGGCATTTATCACTGGAAAAATAGAAAACGGAGGCAGCAGACAGGCTATCCTAATTATAGCTACACTTGCATTTACAGCCATTCTATTTTTCATTCTCCTCATATAGATCAGAAACCTTAAATAACCCCAAAGAAGCTAAGTAATTAGATCTTTAGCAAATAGCTTCCAAAACTTTAGACACTGTATTAATAAACTATTTCACACACTCTTAGGGGTCATTGATGTGACTATGTAAACACTCCTCATTGAATAAATTAAAACTTGCAAATTTCCTATTTGTAAGCTATAGATGCAGATGTGTATTGTGCTTCCGGATAGTTTTAGAGTCTTTTCTTTCTTAACATCTCCAAACTCTGAAATTACTGCTTAGATTGTATCTATATTTATATTGATGAAAAAAGCCCATCTGCTTCAGGGAAAGCAATGAGTGAATACTATGGCATGATTTCTCCCTCTAAAGTACTTCTTAACTTGATTGTGTATCAAAAATCACCTAAGGATGCTAGTTAAAAGTGCAGATCCTGGACTGGACCACTGGTGATTCTCTTATTTTAGTCTGGGTCAGAGCACAGGAATCTGCACTTTTAATACATGTTCCTTAGTGGATCTGGCACAGGGAGGTCACACACTGAGAAACTCCGCCTTAACACTTCAAAGGGATTAAAAATTATTTTCTGGATACAAATACTATTTTCTTTCTTGAGAGATAATGGGCTTCAAAGAATATCCAAAGGTTATGAGCTTGAGTTTGTTACAGAACCAGGCAATATCTCTATCACCCTTTTGGAAATTAATCTTGAACCGCACCCACCGTGACAGCTTCTGATGTGTTATTTAAATTAACTATTGTGTTATTAAACTTTCCAGATGGCTTTGTTTATCTCCCCAACTAGAGTTTGTGTTCCTGGGAGGCAAGAACTATGCTTATTTAAAAAATATATATTTTCAACATTATCTAGCACTCTTAATAAATATGTATTAGGCCCTCAATAAACATATGTTAATTTTGGTTAAAATGTAATCTAAGTTGCTTTAAAATCCACTTTAACTTCTAAGGCATGAAGCCACCTTTCTCATAGATGTTGCTTCAGATGAAGTTCTTCCAGTATCCCCCCTGCATGGTAGAAAATAGAGGCCACACCTAATATTCATTAGAAAATGGCAACTGCAGTTGGGTCTTATTATGTAGCTACAAGGAAAAGGCAGAGTGACAGTAATAGCTTTGACTGATGATTTGGCAAGGGAAACCAAGCCCTTAGGGTGTTCCAGACTCTCTTTGGCCTATAAACCTGTTTGAAAACCTGTTTCTCAGAATTTAAAGCTTAGCTCAATTGAGGTCAGTAGTATAGTAATGTCAATAATTCTACTTCTCTCAGCCTTCAGGCAGACCAGTACAATTCATCATTAACTTTATTTTCATGGAAAGGCAACTTTTGAGAAAATAGCTCTAACTTAAGCTATTTTATTTTGATTTTCTTTCCCTTAAGAAATAGTTCTGCCAATATGCCTCTTTGGATTTTATGCTTTCTAAACCTTTACACCTTCCAGTGCTGGAAATTATTTCCTAAAATCAGAATGATTCTGAATACACAAAATTTGGGGCATCACCAGGGCAGTAACTCCAAGCGTTCAGGAAAAGACCAAATAAGCCATTGAGTCTGAAAGCAATTTTCAGTAATTGGGACTTCATGAGGTTTCAAAATTACCTCTGCCTTTAGCTGTTTTTTAGGAGTATGATACTGAGATATACTTCCTAGTGGGATATTCTGGCAGGTTCTTTTTCTTTCTTTCAGCAGTCAGAAGCTTAATGAATAATAAACTAATGTTCATCCACCTCTGAGCGGACAGCTCCACTTCTAGTGAGAGGTAAGAAGCACAAGATTAATCACATCCTCTCCAGGTAAGGACCTTCATCCCCAGGATTGGCATTGGGGTGATGATTCAAGGTGCTAGTTGCTCATTTACTATGAGATTTCCTCTTTTATTTCTAGACACTAAAGAAGGAAAATGGCTCAAGACAGACATTTATTGAATCAGATCTTGCCACTTGTTTAAGGTAGAAAAGGTGTTCATTAACACCTAGCATAACACCACTATTTTTCCTGAGGAATAAAGTGCCTGTACATTTAGAAGACTTTGCTCCTAATATGTGAATTTATTAAGATGGATACAATTTCAAACTTTGTTTCTCTAAATTGATATGCTAGCACTGAACTAAACTGAAAATAGTGAGAAATAACTGAAGCTACTCATCACATACTATATTTAGGAGTTGTTTAATCATATTGATCTCCTTGAGGGCAGGATCTAAGTCTTATTTATTTTTGTATTATCAGCACCCAGAACTATGCTAGCCACAGCACAAGCACTAAACAAATGCTCTCACATTTAGTGACGAATATATTCTCCATGGCATGAAAAAATGCTTAGAAACTGCAATAATTTAATGACCAGTAGAGGGCAATAAAGTTGAAACTTCATTTATTTATTTATTTTTAAACTTCATCTAGCCTAGTTTAAACCCATTTCAGACCTAATTCTAGCCTGGGAAGGCTTCCTCAGAGTAGTCTCATTTAGACTTATGATTTCCCTTTACCGCAGCTTCAAACCTCTGGTACCACATTAGGACCCTATCTCTCCGCCTCCTCAATAGAGTATATAAGGGAAGTGTGCTAGAAAGTCAGGCTGGTTTGCTTTGATTTATACACCACAGCTCTCTGGTTAGTTAATTCCCAGCCTAATCAAGATCACCTGACAATGGATAATCCTTAAAAGTGAAGAAGCATAAGGGAACCA
>NW_007729185.1:229311-231724 GCF_000696425.1 Galeopterus variegatus
TCATCTAGCCTAGTTTAAACCCATTTCAGACCTAATTCTAGCCTGGGAAGGCTTCCTCAGAATAGTCTCATTTAGACTTATGATTTCCCTTTACCACAGCTTCAAACCTCTGGTACCACATTAGGACCCTATCTCTCCGCCTCCTCAATAGAGTATATAAGGGAAGTGTGCTAGAAAGTCAGACTGGTTTGCTTTGATTTATACACCACAGCTCTCTGGTTAGTTAATTCCCGGCCTAATCAAGATCACCTGACAATGGATAATCCTTAAAAGTGAAGAAGCATAAGGGAACCACTGGGAAGATGTGGGGTAGGGAAGGAATTCTGGTTTTAAGCTTCATGTGGTAGAGAACTATACACTTAGTAAAATATCAATTTTACTTAAAAGAATTGGCCCAAACACATGCTCATATTTATGCACATAAAAAAGATCTGAAGAAAATGCAAATTGTGGTTATTAATAGATAATAGAATAGAAATTTTTTAAAAAAAATCTTATTCATACTTTATTATATATTTCAGATTTCAGAAAAAAATGTATATCATGTAACACCCCCACCAACATTTCAGGGATGAGGAAGGAAGGCATGAAACTGACCAGTCCTGAAACTATAGAAGGGCCTGACTTGTCTTCGCCAATCTCTCCTTTTCCCCTACAATGAGTCTGGGGAAAGAGGAGGGGCCATTCAGAGAGTCATAGGACATTTCAATAACTTTATTAATACATGTACTCCAGTGGTCATGAGGGCACATATTGTTTCACATATTTCTTGAACTATTTAGGGGCAGAAAAGTTATTACAATAGCTTTAAGGAGGGGCTTTTCTTCCACATTTCTTTTTTTAATATCGCATTTTTCTACCTTTACAGAGCCCTGAACCTTCTCCCATGTTATTTTTAGTCATCCTTTCAGGGGGAAAAAATGCCAATCAAGGCTTCTGAGATGTCAGATTTTCATAAAGAGAATGCAAAGCAGAGCTCCCAGTAATCCTCATAAAACATGGGATTTATGCAAGACCTTTCATCTTCATCCATATAAAATGTTCTCTGCTAGGCAACTGAGAGTGGATGGGAAGGCCTTACTTTAAGGACTGGATACAGTGGCTCAAATGTTGCTTCAGCTCTTCTTCCTTTTCATAGGACTCCAGTACACCATGTGCTTCATCATGGTGATAGCAGTAGACTTTATAAATATCTTCCAGTGGTCCTTTAATCTGCAAGAATACCTCTCCTGAAAAATGCAAAACAAAAGCAAAATGACATCAAGTCACATCGAACTTGCACTTCACATGTTTATTATTTAACAATGTTGACTAGATTCAAAAAGTTGGATGGATCCCACTTTATCCCCCAGATTATTCAGGAGGGATGAAAGATTTGAATGATTTTTTTCACTCTCTTTTTTCTTTTCTTTCTTTCCTTTTTCCTTACCTCTCTCCTTTCCTTCTTCCCTCCTTTTCTTCCTTCCTTCCTCCCTTTCCTAAAGATGAAGAGTTTAACAGAGAAAGGCAGCAAAAGAAAGCTGGTTTCTCAAAGGTGACACCAGGTTGGTGTACAGGATCATGGGTAAGAGCAGAAGTTTAGAGTTTAAATACCTTTGAATCAGGCTGTGCTGCAGACTGGCTTTGTGACTCAAGCAAGCTATTTTAACTCTCTGAACCAGGTTCCTCATCTACAAAATGGTGACAATAATAGATTTCATAGGATCATTATAAGAATTAAAAAAGGGAGTGTGAGTATAGTATAGAATATACATAGTAAATTCTCAAAATGGAGTTTTTGTTAACTTACTCGAGGTATAGGAGGTATTATTTCGGATGCTAAGTTATTTTTCAATTAATAATTCCACTAACATTTCCTGAGACTCTCTAAAAGGCAAGNGTTGCTCAATAATTATCACTTGTCTCTTAAAGCGGCTTTACTATATCTCTGGAATTAAAACACCAGTACTTTTAAAATACCACATTTTTTCCAAATTATATCCAGCCAATAGAAAACTTTCTTTTCCTGTTCATTACATGGGATTTTCCTGTGACTACAGTTAGATTCTGAGGTAATGTGATGCATGTGTGTGTGTTCAGGTTGTTTGGTTTTTGGTGGCTGGCTGGTACAGAGATCAAACGCTGGGCCTTGGTGTTATCAGCACCACGCTCTAACCAACTGAGCTAACCAGTCGGCCTGACTGCTTGTTTTAACAGTGCTTTTTTGAGGCCTGTAAGGAAACTCAATGATTGTATCTTTGGAACTGAAAGGATCTGGGGTTCTTGTTTTGTTTCTGGGATTTTACTGAGTTGATCCTTCTACCAGTGCAGGTTTTGTGGGTTTGCTCTTCAAGACAGCGACACAAACAGTAAGAAATAGAGTAGTTAATAAAAAGAGAAAATAAAACAACAGTGGCTGAATTTAGGGTTGGTC
>NW_007729185.1:233365-234742 GCF_000696425.1 Galeopterus variegatus
CATCATGTCCATCCCCAAGATGTGCCATACCAAACTATATGGCCTAGATGTTAGTCTGACCGCATTGAAAGATGAATTTCCCCTGTAGGTAAGTTAACCAGGGTAAAGCCAATGATATTCAAGGGACCTGTTTGTCTTAGGCTGTGTTTAGGAAAATGGCACAGAAAGGAATGAAGTAGTAATGATTTGGTTTATCTTTATTTGACAACAATTTACTGGGTGACTATTATGCACTGAGCACTTTGGTCTGTACTGCAGATATGAGGAACCGATACTTCCTTCAAGGGACTTATATAGTCCAGCAAGGGAGAGAAAGAAGAGTAAATTCTTGCTTACTGAACTATGTAAAAAGTATAATAATAGGATGATAAAGCACCGAGGGGCACATATTCTGCCCTTGAGGACCTTTGAGCTGTTCCATAACAGCCTGCCTTTGAAATAGAAGCTATGAGCCAATGCAAAAACAAGGAGATAGGTGGAGGGATAAGGTCTGTTCAGAAGCTTGGAGTGGTCTAGTATGGCTAAATGGGATTGCACTGAGAGGAAATTTCAAGAGACTATAGAGTTGGGCAGGGCCTGATCATGAAGGACTTTGTGTATCATTAAGGAGTTGGCCTGAAAGTGATGGAAAAGCACTGATGGACTTTGGGCAGCAGACTAACATGATCAAATTGTGTTTTAGAAAGATTATCCTGGTAGTTAGTCACATTAAAGATGGAATTTGGGGGAAAAGTTAGTGATACTAGAAAACAGAAACCAATCAAAAGGCTTTTATAATAAAACAAATAAACAATAAAAGGCTAAAGCAGGAAGTTACAGCAGGTAAGAGAGAATATTGTAGAGTCAACTGCCTGGGTTCAAATCCTGATTTTACTATTTACACAGCATGTGACATTTGGGCAAGTTACTTGACTTCGCTATTCCTTAATTTCCTCATCTGTAAAATGGGGATGATAATAATAGCTGGGTTGTTTGAAGGCTAAATGAGTTAAGATATGCAATGCATTTATACCAGTAGCGGTATGTGCAAATTCTCAATGGATGTTAGCTCTAACAACTAAAGCTAAAGCAGGGAAATGGGGAAGAAAGGAAGAAAATGGACATTGAACATATGTGACAGATGAAAGGGATAATTCCAGGCATATCCTAGGATTCTAGTTTTAGTGGCCAGATGGGTAGACAATGATGGCATAAGGAGAGAATTCAGGTGGTGAAGATGAGGAGTTTAATTTTAAATGTGCTACCACAGGGCTCTCAGCTCCTGGCTGAGGCTCATCAAAATCTGTTACCAAACCCAAGTCTGGCTGCCTGCCCTGTGCAAAAACAAACCACCCCAAATCAACTTATTGGTGGAATAGGAAGTCAGCATTATTCAGG
>NW_007729185.1:235430-236106 GCF_000696425.1 Galeopterus variegatus
ATGGAATGCGGGAAGTGAAAAACAGGAGACAAGGGGATGTGTAAGGGGCCAGGTGCAAATTCTCCCCAAGACTCTGTCAGGCTTCTGTTCCCATCCTTGATGTTATCTTAGGGTCCTGCAAGATTTAGATTTGATTTGGGGTGGGTGGAATCAGCACAGCTTTATTGACGTCTTCATTGGCTTCTCAGGGTCTAGACAGTATATTTCTCATGGCAAGTCTGCAGCTCCAGGCTGACAGGAAAACAACTGTACATTTATGTAGATAATGTCATCTTGTCCCATAACCAAGGCTGAAAATACCAAATAACCATGGGAAAAAGAGGGAACACAGAGAAACGCATACTAAGGAAAAAACTATCTCTCTCTCTCTCTCTCTCTCTTTTTTTTCCCTTCAGCCCAGGCAGTTTTAGATCTCAGTACGGCTCACTCCAACAGATGTACTGAGTTTGAGTTGCTTATTGTATGTTCAAGTGGAGAATTCCTTCATGGAAGTAGATATATGAATCCGGGATTCAGGAAAACAATATTTGAGAGAGATGTAGTCTTGTGAATCTTTGGTAGTAGAAACCACGAATTTGAGGTAGTCATGCAACAAAAAGCCCTGGATGAGAAGAGAAGAGTGCCTGAGGACCAAACGCTGGCAAACACTAACACTGAAGGGAGTCTAGAAGAAAAA
>NW_007729185.1:236314-236835 GCF_000696425.1 Galeopterus variegatus
TGATGTGGCGTGTAATTAAAGTCCACCAATGGGTATAAGTGAAAGTGTACTGTGACGGTATCTAGGAACTTTCTTTGAGAGGCAGCTAGCTTACCCTTCACCACTTCTTTATCTTTGCCTCTATCTGCCTCCTGGAACTTGGATTCTACCTTGTCCATGGAGATAAGGACCACCCCCTTGGTGAGTGGAGTTGTGAGCTGGAAGGAGCTTACATCCCAGAGGACCTTGCAGAGCAGAGCCACCATACAACTCTGCAACACTTGCCTTCAGACTTTCACACCAAGAGAAATAAACATCTGTCCTATTATGCTAGTAGTATTTTGTTTTTGTTTTCTGTTTCTCCCAGCTGTACTTAATTCTAATCAACACAATTTTTCTTTTTTTTTATTTGGTAGGAAAATATTTTTGGAGAAATCTGACTAGTTGAAGGATTTCTTTTCTACACATAGCATTTTATTTAAAAATTTTGTGAAACTATGACATGAACTATTACTTATAAAGAGTTTAAAGTAGAAAGTTAC
>NW_007729185.1:236845-254317 GCF_000696425.1 Galeopterus variegatus
ATCAACACAATTTTTCTTTTTTTTTATTTGGTAGGAAAATATTTTTGGAGAAATCTGACTAGTTGAAGGATTTCTTTTCTACACATAGCATTTTATTTAAAAATTTTGTGAAACTATGACATGAACTATTACTTATAAAGAGTTTAAAGTAGAAAGTTACCGGTATTACCAAGAAAAAATATGCAATAAGTTCAACTCTAAAAACCGACTAAGATGATATAAATAAGAATTTTAGTTAAAATCTTAAGCATAAATTATGGTCTTAGGTATATCCCAAAAGAAAGTTATCTGTGATTCTAAGTAAAACTTGTTTGCTAAGACCGAGTATTCAGCATACAGAGAAGGCGATGGGTCAGCTCCAAGGACAGAGGGCAGATATGGCCAACTCTCTGGAAAGAAGGTCTGAGATCTGAGTTTGGTGATACAGGCCTCTGGCTGTCATTTCCCTGAGATTTACTGGCAGCTTTCACCCATGAGTTCCAGGGAGCACTCCCCATACTCGGCTTATCTTCCTTGGATGGGAACCCAGCTGCCGGGGCTAAGCAAGGCAGTAGATTAGCCAGCCAAGACGCCGGATCATTGATACGCTTTTCCCCTTGCTTTCCCAGCCTCACTATGTTCTCCAGTGGAGGGTAAAGTGGGAAAGTGAGAGGGAAGAAGTCTCATTTAGGTCCTACCTGCCCTGGGGATAAAACTGACTGCTGAGGACACCCAAGGGACTCTGCTTAGGGTTATAGAATTCAAACCAAATACAGGTGGCAGGTGGGACCTGCAGCCATGGGAAGAAAACAAGCATATCCCTTGAGTATCAATTTTATTAAGATGTTTGAAGAAAAAAGCATTGTTTTCTTATAAGAGTTGACTGGAAAACTTATAAATGAGTTCTGAAGATAAAATAAGACTTCAAAGTTATTATATGCCTGGGGCTGTGCCTTCAGGTTATAACTCCACACTCCCTGGGGCTTATGACATTTCTCTTCTTATTTCAGGAATATTTTGGTAAAAGTTTGTCAGAAGCACTAGAGTAAGATAAATTCAGAAAAATTCATCTGTTGGATTTGACATTTCTGAGATCCCTGGTGATGTGGTAACAGCATTCTCAAAGAAGTGGTTTGAGGAGGGAGTGAGAGCTGAGGAAGTGGAACCAATGAGGGGAGCTGGATTGTGAAGAGGAAAACAGAGAAAGGAAGGGAGCCAGAGCTGAGGGTGGGGTCCTGTCCACGACCAATGCTGTGTCCAGTGCCAGGAAGGATGCTGTCACAGTTGTGGTGGGGCCTCCAGAGAAGGGGACATTCTGCAGCTGACATGGCATCCTCCCAGCACCTCTAGCCCTGGGAAGTGGACTGGCAGCTGGGCAGCATTAGTGGGCAGGGAGATAGACAGGGTATGGAATGGAAAGAACTCTGGCCGGTATTTGGAAGAGCTAGGGTCCCCTTTAAACTGTGTCCAGAGTTAGGGATGTAAGTGGAATGAATCAGGCTCTCACTATTTTTGTCCCAACAATGAAAGCAATGCTCTTTAAGTATTAGTCCGGCTCTAACATTCAAGAATACACTTGATGATTACAGTAATTGGCTTCCTGGGTACTTTAACTCCAGTTGGGGATTTTTATAACAACTAACATATTGAAATAACAATATAAATAAATAACATATTGAAATAAATAACATTGGCTCCCTGAGAAAGTTAAGGTTTTTGTTGGCTGGATTAGAAAGAGGTACAATAACTTTTCCTTACTCAAGGTTGATAACACTGAGGAAGACCCCACGATTCTCCATTTATCTCACTTTCGTAAATACCTCCCTTGAGAATGCTTGCCTCTGCTACCACTCGTTGCTCTTTACTACACAGCAGCCTCTGAAAACAATGCTGGAAGACTCCGTTACAACAGCAACAACAATCTGTGTGCCAGCCAGCACACCGGGCACTTATTGTTATGTTTATAATTTATTCACTCAGTAAGTCCTTACTGGTGACACTGTTCTGGGTGCTGGTGACACAACAGTCACAAAACAGACAAGAATTCTTCCTCTCATGGAGCTTACATTCTGCAAGGGGTGTGCCCTATGTCTTGTATGCTCTGCCATGGAGATCTTGCTATTACCGTTTAAAATATGAACAAATGAATGTGGCACCCATTGTTAGTTGCTTGTCTAGTCTTCCTTCTTCCAAACTCACAGAATTTGGACTGGCAATGCACCCAGTTAAAAATACTGACCTTTCCCCAAATCTCTGGTATTTAGATGGCCAACTGTGTGTGCAAGGGTGTGTGTTTGTGTGTGTGTATGTGTGTGTATGTGAAATGAAATAATATGCGTGCAAAGTGAAGTGGGGTATACTCATAGAAGGAAGTCACTGGGAAGTGGCTATATTCCCCACAAATGGATAAAGGTCATGAGGAGCTGGATTTGCTCTTGTTGCTTGCAGGAAGCAACAGCTGGAAGTGGAGTAGCTGCACTGAGGCCATGATGTCAAAAGCCACATGATAAAGATTGTGAAGGAAATGCTGCAAGGAGCCAGCAACAGCTGCTCCAGTCCTGGGCTATAGACTTACGGATTTCTTATTAGGTGAGAAAAAATAAGCCCCTTTTTTATTAAGCCCTTTTGGCCAGGTTTCCGCTCTAGGCAGGTAATTGTAATCCTAACTGATCCAGGTGAGTTGCCCACAGCCACAGAGCTAGTGGCGACACGGCTAGAACCAAAACACACATCTGTTTCACTCCACAGGTCATGCTCTTTCTGGGCTATGGTGCACCTTCAAGATTGCTCCCCTATCCATGTACTTCTCATTTTAGCTTCCTGGAGATTGGGGAAGTGTTCAGGAACACAAAGGACTCTTACACTCCTAGGATTTTGGACTTTATTAGTATGTGTCTTCTGTGCAATATTTGACTTTTCTTAGGTCCATTTAAATCTGGCTTTAACTCTCCAATGCTCCTCCCTGCACAGCTAAGCCACCAACCTCCAGTAGCAGGCTCCATCAGTACAACATCCTAGATTCTTACCATTCTCCTCAGAGAACAGGACTGTAGGGCTTTTACTAAGCCACCTTTGTTTTATTTTTATTGCAAGAAATAAGTTCCAGCAGCCCTGCAACCTTACTCAGGAGACTGGAGGTCCAATCCCCTCATTCCAGCCTGGTGGCTGCTTCCTGTTGATTTTTCCTTTCCTGTGTGGATTTATGACTATGAAAACCCTATATTTTTCTTCATATTCTCTCAAGCTTTCCCATTACTGCCAACATTTAGAATAAAATGCCCTGACCTTTAAGCTGCTGCATCTGGGTCTCCCCAGCCCACCCAACCCCCACCTGCTGGCCTAACACATTTCTGTATGCAGCTCCAGGACCCTCCCAACCTCTCCCAGCTGGCCAGAATTAACTAGGTCAAACCTATCTGTGTACTGAGTTAAACACAAACACACAAACCCACAATAACAATAATAATACTGGAAAACTCATTCAGGTGAGCATCTTCCACACAGCATTAACACATGGTTTATTGAAATAGAGCTACCTACACCCTCATAACGTACACTATCTGCTTCTGTAGAATTGCTTGCTTAATCTAAGTAACTCCATTTTGCCCCATCTGACCTGCAGACTACCCCCACTTCTGCATAAGAAACCATTGACCTTCTGATAGAAACAAAAAACAATTGCATAGAAATAGGAGCCATACACAGTGAATTATTACATGGGAACAGAAACATACACAATGAAAACTTGTATGCTTGATTGCTCAAACGGCTCGTTCTCGGCCTCTGTAACCTAGCCCTCTAGCTTGCTTTGTGCACCTGGACAAACCCGTGTGCCAATGGGATATAGTTTTTGCCTTTAAAAACCCTACAAGACCAAGGCCCAAGGCCGTTCTTCCTTGGTTGCTCCTTGGGAGATGGTCAATGGCCAGCTGGAGTGAATAAACTGCCCTTTTCTGCATGAGTGGCGTGTAAGTGCATTTCTTGTGGGAGGGTGGCTCACAACATTATCAGTGACTAATGCTCTTCTCACAAGTAGCACATTTCTTCTTCAGGGACTTATAAGAGAAAGTGCTTTAGGAGAGCAATGTACTGCTGTAGAACAAAAGTAGAACAACTGCTATGGTTTAATGTCACCCAAAACTTAGTCACCACTGTGACAATGTAAAGAGGGTGGGAAATCCTATTATGGTTTGAAAGGTAGGGCCTTGAAGAGGTGATTAGATTGTTGGACCGTGCCATAGTGAATGGATTAATAATGGTGGTCTTTTTTTTATTACTTTGAAGCATTACAACAGGCAAACACATATTAGAGGACACAATTGCTGTTTTGGTTATTTATTGCTATGTAACAAACCACCCCAAAGCTCAGTGGCTTAAAACAACAATCATTTTGATTTTCTCTCACAATTTTGTGGGTTGGCTGGGCTGAGTGTGTGGTTCTTCTGCTCTACTTGATGTCCACTGGAACTGCAGTCATCCAAAGCCTTGACGAGGCTGTAATGTCTAAGATGGCTCATTCACAAGTCTGGTGCCTTGGCAGGTACAGTTGGAAATTTGGCCTCAGCTGGGATGCTGGGCTAGCTGGGCTAGCTGGGCTGCTCTCTCTCCATATGGCCTTTCTACATGGTATTTCCAGCAGAGTAGCTGGCCTTCTTAAATAACAGGCTCCCAAAATCACAAAAGTAGAAGTTGTCAGGCTTTCTTAAGGCTTAGGCACAGTGCCATTTCCACTGCATCGTATCAGTTAGTGAATCAGAGTGTCAGTCCAGAGTCGATATAGGACTAGACTACATTGCAACATGCATATTAGGAGGCTTGGTCCATTGAGGGCCAGCTTTGGAGACTAGCTACTGCAATTGCTGTTTGCTCTACCAAATGTAGAAATGATACTTGCTATGTTAAAATCCCCTTTAAAGAAGAAAATGCATCATCATATTAGATATATAAATCATCAAATGTATAGATATTGGTAGCGTCAAGAAACCACACACATTCAGCAAATCTAGCAAATCTAATTTGTTTGAAAAACATGATTGGTACTTCAGAAAAAAATTTACATTTTATTCAATTGTTACAAACTTAAGAAATCAAGCTTAGGGCTGGCCTGTGGCTCACTTGGGAGAGTATGGTGCTGATAACACCAAGGCCAAGGGTTCGGATCCCTATATACGGATGGCCGGTTAGCTCACTTGGGAGAGCATGGTGCTGACGACACCAAGTCAAGGGTTAAGATCCCCTTACCGGTCATCTTTAAAAAAAAAAAAAAAAAAAAAAAATCAGGCTTAGTAAATAGATGGGTAAATTTAATATTATCATGATAATTTAGTAACTTCATGTATTTGATATTACTAAGCATAGAAACTGGGTTGTCATTCCTTATACATGATTTTATTTAATCTTTCATAAAAACCACATGGGGTAGGTGTTATTGCCTCTCAATTTCCCAGTAAGAAACTGAAGTTCAATGAGGTTTTGTAACTTCCCTAAGATCACGTATCTAGCAATAGGTTGGGATAGGACATAATCTAAGTAAACCTGACATTGAAATCCACATGTTCTTAAATTCTACACTTATCTTATTTGTTTTGTTCTTGCTAATCATTTTTTAAAATTGTTACAGAGTGATCAACTTATGTGGAAACAAGAGCCACATCTCATACTCCCATCTCTAAAAATTTAAAACCTATTTACTATCTAGACACTCTGCTTAAGTCAAGATTTTAAACATCTACTTTTCATCTTGGCATGATAGATAATTCCCTCAGAGCTCTCAGATTTGCAAGCATACATCTCTGCGTTTAAATTTGAATTTCATCCAAAACCCCAAGTTTATTCTTGAGTAAAATACTCCTCCTGGTTTATCTAGGTATCAGGAAAATTTCCCCTTTGGCACTAAAGCTGTAAATCACAAACTTATTTGTGCCCTCTAAGGACAGAGATATGAGACACCTGTGCTTTTTATTTTGTGATAAAATGATTTTGGAAACATCTCACCAAAAAATCAGTTTATCTTATGAAATGTAAGTGCTTAGGTGAAAGGTTTAGGGTTGGAATTTCCAGTGAACTGCGTGTTGGTGTATCTACCACATATGGATCATGGAGGCCCCTTCGGCACTACGCTCCAGCACTTCAGACTCCTACTGCCCTTTACAGGAACTTCACATACTCTCCTGCCTTGAGGTCTTTAGCCCATTTCTCATTTAGACAACTTTTTGTGCCCAATCTCCACCTTTCTAAATCCTTCAAGTCCAAGCCTCAAGAGGCTCATTCCAAATCAATCTCATCATCTGAGCTGAAATAAGTGAATTTCTCCTCTGTGAATCTCTGTATTAGTTAGCTATTACTACAGGAAAAAATTACCCCCAAACCGAAAGGCTTTAAACGACTGTTTGTTCACGATTCTATGGGTTGACAATTGGGCAGGGATTAGCTAGGATGTCTTCATGTGCTGCTGATGGTGTTGGGGGTTGGCTGTGGGCTGCCGGGCAGCTGAGGAGGACCTTAATCACATGCCCAAGGCCTTGCCTGGGTTGCTTGGAATGACTTGGTGATTTGGGCTTCTATCTTCATGAGCAAAGATCAGAAGTCATACTGCTGTTATAGAACATCATTTTTTTCTTTTCTTTTCTTTTTTTCTTTTTTGGTGGTTGGACAGTACAGGGATCAAACCTTATATCCTGGTGTTAATTAGCACCACGCTCTAACCAACTGAGTAACCAGCCAGCCCTTAGAACATCATTTTGACTCATTCTATTGATCAAAGCAAGTCACAAGGCCAGCCCAGATACAAAGGGTGAGGATGGTAAAATAAAACTCCAACTGATTTTGCACGCTCTAACCAACTGAGTAACCAGCCAGCCCTTAGAACATCATTTTGACTCATTCTATTGGTCAAAGCAAGTCACAAGGCCAGCCCAGATACAAAGGGTGAGGATGGTAAAATAAAACTCCAACTGATTTTGTTTTCAAATATGGCCTTACTGTTTTAATTTTTTAAATAAATCATCTGTTATCTTCTTCCAAGTTGCAGTTTATGATTGGTGACTCTGAAATTATAAACATTTTCACTGAGTTTTCTCTAAATCATAATATTTAATATTTTTTAAACTTTTAACTAACTTTAAATTTATAGAACAGCTGAAAAAATAGTATAGATAGTTTTCAAATATCCTCACCCAGCTTCCCCAATAGTAACATCTTACATTACCATAATACAATTGTCAGAAAAAGGAAATTAACTTTGGTGCAATACTATTAACAAAACTAAACACCTTATTTGAATTTCAACACTAATGTTCTTTCAATGTTCTAGGATCTATGCAGGCTCCCACTTGCATTTGTCACTCCTCCTTAGTTTCCTGAAGGCAGTTCCTCCGTCTTGCCTTATCTTTTATGACCTTAATCCTTTACAAGAGTATCGATCAGTTACTTTGTCAAGTGTCCTCATTTGAGTTTGTCTGATGATGTGTAATATTTTCTCATGATTGGACACGATTGCGTACTTTTCGGGCAAAAGTACCACAGATTCGATGTTATGTCCTTCTCAGTGCATAAGGTTCATGATGTAGAGTAAGTTATTTTCTGGTGTTGTTGACCTTGATTACTTAGTTAAGGGGGTCCCTGCTGGGTTTCTCACCGTAAAACTGCTATGTTTTCCTTTGAGGTTAATCATTCCGTGGAAAGAAACTTTGAGACTAAGAAAAGTATATTTCTTCTCTAATTTTCACCCTCCAAATCTGGCATCAATCAGTAGATTTCATCTGCAACAGTTATGACTGTGGTGTTTGCCTAATGGTGATTTTCTGTTTTCTTCTTTCCCTCTATATTTATTAGCTGAAATTTACTGTAAGAAAAGCTGTTCTTTCTCCCACTTAATAGTATTTATATCAGTATGGACTCGATATTTATTTTATTCTGTGGGTTATTATCCAATACTAGCATTATTTATTTTACTGCTCAAATTTGTAAACAATAATATCTTAAATTGAGAAAATTCTCTATAAGGAAAATACAGAGTCACCCAGTAAACTCAAAGAAAATTCTGATAAATGAAAAATATTTAAATTCTAATTATATATTTTTATGTATTAAAAAATGAAATATTTTCATAGGTACTGTCTTTTTGCCTCCATTTGGATTCTTTATTTTTGCAAAATAAAACTCATCTAATAAGTTCTTTCTATTTATGATTTTTGAATATTTTTCCAAATGTAGATCCATTAAAAGCTTTTTTCATAAATCAAATTTTCCAAGTAAAATTACAGAATTTCAAAATTAAGTGTTTTACACATGAGCTCTCAGTGTTCAATTTTTTTTTTAGCTCATTTCCTGTTTTTATAGGGATAAATTTCAATGTTTTCCTGTTTACAATTTTTGTTTCCAGTAATTGAAATTCATCAAGATTAAAAATCTGAAGTTATTTTTCCCTTTGTTTGTTGAATATCCTAACTAAAGACTTCCGACTGATTTTGAACAAAATGCAATACAATTTCAAAGGTCTTGTTTATAAAAATAGCCCAATGTCATTGTAGGAACTTTGGTTGATTTATAAAGTGGTACTTCAGAGAATTAAACATTTATGAAAACTGATTAATGACCAGCAGCAAAGAGTCTACCATCATGCATAAGATTATTTTTTAATTCATCATCAACTTTATCCTTTAAATATTGTCATTCACTCTCATTTTGTGTATATAAAAGTATGTGTAAATTTTGACTAGTTTCCATTTTGATTAATAAAATATCACAGCTTTATTATACATGCATCACAATCAATTTCAAGTACACTCCTGATCCACAGATTTTTATTTTAATAAAAACATTGTTTTACTCTGATGATGTGCTTCACCAATATTTGTATTCATATTATCATTTGCAGTCACAATATTTAATTTTTAAGTTAAAGTGACAGTAGCATTTATAATAAGGTCAGATTATTCACCTTTGACACAATAAACTTCCAAAAGCTTTTCTTTGGTTCTGTGAATTGGATTTTTAAAAGTCTTAACCATTACTGGAATTAACTGATTTTCTATTTGATTCATCTGCTCACACTGATATAAAACTGTCATCATTTAACTGTTGGCAAAACTATTCTGCTAATTATGTCAACTCCTTAGTAGCCAATGCTTTACATTTCTTTTAGGTGCAAGGAAACTTGGAATTAAAAATGAGTGAAATTAATTTAGGATAGCTCTCGTTTGACCTAAATGAAAAGTCATGCAAAACAGATTGATATTTAAACACACCTTAAACAGCTGCATGCGTTAAATCACTTATTTTGAGCACAGTCTTTTTAAAATAATGACTAACTTTTGACATAGATGTTGCTGCTTCTTCAGTGGATTTCTGACTGCTGGCTGTCTTATGTCTTATGTGGCTGTCTATGGTGGATGGTAAGTATTTTGTATGTTATACGTTCATCATCAACTTTCTTAAGAAACAGAAAATCAGTTATTTATATTAAACATGAATATGCTAAATCCTTGCTTCTGAAAGGTTTTATTGCAAAATAAAATAAGCATACCAAGCAATAAAAAAGAATTGCATTGTAGATTTATACCTACAATAGGTAACCAAACTCTATAGAAAGAGCATCCGATGCTCTGTACCAGGGCTGCTCAGCCACTATTTCCCATACATATTTTCCTTACATCTAATCTATAGTTGATGTCCCATTAATCCCATTGACTAGCATCTTGGTGCTTCATGCCTGTCACAGGTCATGGCATGGGCCGTGACACACCAGCTGTTGCACCCAATGGATGGCAGGATCTGCAGCATCAAATACCTCTCCCACCCCCAAAACAGGAAGGAGTTAGCTGTTCCTCGCTACTTATGTCCAAACGTCATCATTTTATCAGCCAGTGCCCGGCACGTGGCACTTCAAAGGAAAATGTAAGTTTCCTTGACACTAGAAAAGATCAGGAAAAAAGAGATGAGCTGTGATGCTGAGTTTACCCTGTGTAAACTCTGAACTCTGTTGACTACACATGCCTCTGACACCCTACTAAAAGACACTGCCTCGAGAATTGAAGTATGATGTAGAGGTCTTATAAAATATCTTGTGCTGCAACTAATAATAATGGTACCTTTTTAAAAAGGAAAAATCTAGGACAAATGTTACACTACAACGAATACTTCAGCAATTGGCTAAAACCAGTCTGTTCTGGATGAACCAGGATGCATGGTCATCCTAAACCTGGACTTGTCTTTGACTTAAAAAGGAAAAATCTAGGACAAATGTTACACTACAACGAATACTTCAGCAATTGGCTAAAAACAGTCTGTTCTGGATGAACCAGGATGCATGGTCATCCTAAACCTGGACTTGTCTTTGACTCCAACACATGAACAACCCCCTAAATCTCGTTTATGATTTCTTATACTTTTTCTTGAAACGATTGCTTGTTTTCTATTCTACTGTATCTGCCTTAGCCTAAAGTCTTGCTAACACATGCTTGTAAGATTTATAGCAGCCTATTTACTGGTCTAGGACTCAATTTTTCCTTCTATTTCTTATCTTCACACCTACTGCATTTTTCTTTCTCCAGAAATTTTGTGTCTGAGAGAAACTTTGTGAGACTTTGTGTCTCATACCTTTGCTGAAAAATCTTTTAATGGCTTCTTGTTACCCATACAGCAAATTACAGACTTTGATTTCAAGTATAGTCAGTCCCTATTCTGTGCTTCCAGACTCATCTCTCACTCTCCCCTGGCATGAATCCTTTAGTCACCATTTCCTAAACATGCTTGGCATTTAGCATTTGCTGTTCATGCTGTTACTTCCATTTAGAATCTTCTCCACAACCCAAACCCTACTTGTAGAAATCTTACCTGGGTAAGTATCTTTAAGCTCAAGTATCATCTTCAAGAATCCTTTGATTTCCATCTAGAAATGTTTACTTTATCTTCTGAAGTTCTGCAGTAGTGTAGGAACTACTCTGATGGTGTATTATACATGTACTTTCAATTCAGGGAGCTGTTTGATTGCAAGTTCTTGAAGGACAGAGACGATCTCTTTTGTCTTTTGATACCCAACAATGCCATACAGCACCTTATTCTTTGAGTATGCTCTATTTCATAACTATTCACTGATTGAATTTGGAAATGAATGGCCAATGAATCCATACTCAGGTCGTAATGAATATAGTCCTTCTTTTAGAAAATATTTTTACAATGTATTGGGAACACCTAATCACAAGGAAAAATTGAATTTAAACCTGTCTGTGGCGAAATATTTTTGACTGGGCTGGACTTTCAGTTTGCAAAAACACTGCAAGTACCCAAGTCATTTCTTTCACTATTCTATAAGATCAGCCTTGCTTATTAAGCTGTGCCACCATAAATACAAACAAGACCAATTTTATGCTATTTGTATAACCCCAACAAATAAGTGGTAACAAATAAAGACATAAACAGTAAATATATAAGGTGTTTGTTTTTGTCTATGCATGTGTCTCAAAGAAAGGATCCACATAAAACTGCTAACAGTGGTTACTTGTGGGGAAGACAGTGGCATTGGAGGGGTGTGTGAAAAGGACTTTTACTGTTATTCTATGTACTCCTGAATTATTTTCATATTTTTGTAATATGCATATATTGTATGTTATGTGTGAAATAGAAAAATGATAATTTTTTACAAAGAATTCTTAGCCTACATGGCACTATGGGTATAATATCTTAGATGTACAAGCTGCCTTCAAGGAATTCACAACACAGTATTCCCTTTCAAGTTCCCAAGAAATGGAGAGAATAAAAATTTGGCCCAACACTTTTCAAATTATTTTCTCTGTTGTTATTTTTAAAAATGTTACCAGAGTAAAAAAATAAACATATCTATGACTGAGAGTAAAACAGTCTATTTGGAAAGCAATAATATAGAAAAAAAAAGGAAAAGCATGGAAAAAGTGGAACTTGTGTAAGTTTTTTATAAATCACATAAACTAGTTTTGTAAAAAAATTACTATATAAAAATCAATCGATTCATAGGCATAAGATCTGAAAAACATTGTGACTGAAATCAGTAAAGCTACTAAAATATTTAAATAATTAATTGTTTAAAGATCATGTAAGTCTTAGCCATAAAACAAAATGAAAGAACATCTGGAATGCAAAGAGGTTGAATGAAAGATTGGAAATTAAAAAGCAAATGGTGTGCTTAGTGCTACTAAGGGACTTCAGCAAATGGATATAAACCCATTTGAAAATAAATACAGAGTTTGTGTAATTACAATGAGCCTGAAGATGGGTTTAGCATTTATTTATCTCCTGGGAAGCTTGGTGAGTCAGAAACATAAAATCAAAGCTAAGGGAGGCTATTAAAATATTATTTCCTGTTGTAGTGTAGAATTCAAGGAGAGAATAAACATACCGATTACTTGCATGGCTGGTTCCACGTCTGTTGTGGCCTCTTCCAGCAGCGACAGCAGCTTGGCTGATATCTGATGCACAGATTCAATGTTGCTAAACAAGCTATCCACGTCCAGCCTATCAATCTGAAGAAACACAAACATTGAGCACCAGCTGACAGAAAGAGAAGCTCTGTATTTAGGATGTTTTCTCCTGCTAAACAGTAAAGCACTTTCTGTGCCAGCCCATGCTACCTCCATCAATTGTTTCTGTAAATATTCTTATTTAGGATTTCTAAAGTAAATGTGCAGTTTTTCATTTAGGAAATTGAGATGGTGCTTCTGTTACCTCTGTCATTTTCATCCTTTTGAATATATTTTTAATCCATCTACATATTCTTATAAAAACAAGAGTGGGAAGAGATTTGGGCCTACTTGGTATTTTTATTAACTGCCCTCTATGAAAGTATGTAGTAGTGTCTATGAATTTAGAATATTTTGCTGCTTATACAGCAAAAGTTAGACCTGATTTTAGGCAAGTAGCTATTTTCAAACCTGTTTTTAAACCACTGATATTCTCAAAGTGATGACACAATATGCTGGGTTGCTTCTTGGTTTTTTTTTTTTTTGGTGAAAGAAATATGAATGGAAATCTTCAATGGACATATTCTACTAATTAGGGATTTATCATATTTTGTAATTTCATGCATACCCTCAAAAACCAATACAATCATTCTTAGATCTTATAGCTGGTTCTTATAATTATTTATTCATTCATCCATCATTTTATCAGGTATTTCCTGAGCACCTTCTATGTACCAAAATTGTCATAGAAGCCAAACTCTGTCATAGGTAGTGGGTGATTAGTAGAGGGATAGCCAATTATCCTCAGCTATCTGAGTATGGTGAGATACACACTCTGATTTTGTTGGGTCTTATTCAAAATCTTTCCCTTCAGTTTAAGTTAGATCTCCTTTCATAATCAAATAGTGTCCAGTTAGGAACAACCACATCCCTACAGCAGGGAACAGAAGTAGATACTATTTACCCATGACGTATTGTGCATGAGGTCATATGTGGATAACTAAGCCTTCAATAATCAAGTCGTGGAGGAACTTCAAAGATGAAAAACAGAGTTGCTGGCCCAAAACCAGATCAGCAAAATTAGAGGCAAGAGAGTGACAGAAAGTCCAGTTAAGGAAAAAGGGCCAAGAAATTAAGGGAAAATAGGACAAGGAATGTAAGACAAGAAGCAGACCTGGAGGAATTCTGGAGATGAAGACTAATGACTGCAGCTTCTTTCCTATGCTTTCAGAATCAATTTCTTTAGGTGTGCTAGGTCTATTTAAGAGGTAGAAGGGAGAAAAAGCAGCATGCTTGTCTTTTTATTCCATCCTCTTTTGATGTTGGCCCATATGTTGTTCCCGATATTGAATACAGATACTGTTTTGGTGAGGATATTTTGTCATTGATCTTGGAAGCATGACCTCACATTGCACCTTTTAAAAATGTGGACAGGTGGCCAGTTATCTCAGTTGGTTAGAGCATGGTGTTATAACACCAAAGA
This sequence comes from Galeopterus variegatus, assembly GCF_000696425.1. Classification (NCBI taxonomy): domain Eukaryota; kingdom Metazoa; phylum Chordata; class Mammalia; order Dermoptera; family Cynocephalidae; genus Galeopterus; species Galeopterus variegatus. The sequence goes on from NW_007729185.1 coordinate 250,742, forward strand.
CAAGGGTTCGGATCCCCATACCAGCCAGCCACCAAAAAAATAAATAAGTAGGATAAAATGTGGTGACTGTGTCGGGTATTTCCTATGCAGTATGGTCTTGCTAAATGTTATGCGCAACATTTCTTTCAGCCATCTTGGGAAATTTCTCACTTTCCTATCGTTAGTCTCATCCTCAGGATAACTCCTAGCCTCATTTGTAATCAAGTCCATATGATTGTATATAGCGGCTTATTTCAGAATAGGATCAGACGATTTTTTTTATTTTTACTGTTTTTATGTATTCTGAAATTATATCTCCATACTAATTATTACATTGCAATAAATTTTGGCTCTCAGGGTCTTTAATCCAGTGTTTCACAAAATGTTCCTTTATTAAGCATTCCTTTAAAAGAAGGGGGTACATGTGGCTCTTTTGCCTGAAATCTAGGGATATTCAAGACTTCCAATTTCTATATTAAAAAGCATATTTAATTTTATGCAAAATATCTAAAAGTCATATTATGGTTATAAGGCTCTTTTTGTCAATTATCACTTAATGATAATTAAATTATCATTAATTAATCAACTTATGAAATTATCATTTGATGATAATTTATCATTATCAATGGCTCAAAACTCACATATCTCTGAGTATCACTGATTTAACGTATCCCTTATTCTAAAGAATTGCCTTATGTGTTGGATGTTAATTAAATACACAAAGGTGGAATTTTACATAGTGCAAGATATATTTTCCAAAAGTTGTGTATGAATCAAAGTTTTGTAGTTTTGTACTGGTTGTATATTTCTGCAAATCGATTTTGAAATGAATCTTTCTAAAATGTGAAGTTTCATACCCTAATTTACTTTGCTTTATAAGATAAATGATTAAATGTAATTTATAGGAATTATTGTCATTATTAATTATTATAATAATTATTATTTCATTTTGTTGTGGAAACTTTATTCTGAGGAACTCGAAGTGCTTCATATTTATTATCTCATATATCACTCCAACTTCTCTCTTTTATGAACCAGTTTGAAGATAGGGAAACTAATGCAGAATGAAAAGAGGTACCATGCTCAAACTTATGCAAGAAGTTCAGGACAGAGCTCGAACCAGAAATTGACCTTTTAGTCCTATGCCTCAGTCCGTTACCAACAAATATTAATAATAGAGTTCTTTGCCATCTCTTTTTGGATTTTTTGGTTTGTTCTTGAGTTTTTTACCAAGTTGTCATTTCTACAATTTCCCAAGGTCAGTATCCTGAATATCTGTCTAATTTAGATTATTAATCCATTTAGCAAGGATTTAATTCTACATTCTATCTATAATCATAGCTCAGTGCAAAAAATATTAAATAACAAAAACATAGTCTTTAATTCCATTTCTTCCTGAAGGACAGAAAGGATTAAAACATCAATTGGCCTGCTTTCAATCACCCACATCACCATGAGCCCATGGGGATTCTGTAAATCATAAAATGAATTCACATTCAGTCACTGCTATGCCAGGGAACAAACAAATGCCTGATCCAAATAGGCTTTTAAAACTTACAGATGATTTTATGATTACTGATATAAATTCAAGGAAGCATCTATGTATTTATTAATCATTTACTAGAAACAGGCAATGCTCTAAGAGCTTAAATTAAATTGTATTTTAAATGAATTAAAATTCATTTTTTAAAAAAAGATAGTCTAAGTTTTTACTATTTTAAGCCAAGTCAATAAATTCAAACTTACAAAACATAAAAATTAAAGGTCAATGTTTCCATTGACAATTTAATTTGTTGCTTTACAAAAGTATCCATCACAGGCTATCATACTTCAAATAGGAAGTTCCCATTACATTTAAGTAATTACTAGAATTTGAAATCAGGTAGGGTAATGCCTTCAGTTTTGTTCTGTTTACTCAGGATTGCTTTGGCTATTTGGGGTCTTTCATAGTTTCATACAAATTTTAGGATTGTTTTTTATTTCTGTCAAAAATGTCATTGGAATTTTGATAAGGATTGCATTGAATCTGTAGATTGCTTTGGGTAGTATAGACATTTTAACATTAATTCTTCCAATCCATGATCACATGATATCTTTCCATTTATCTGTGTCTTCTTCAAATTATTTCATCAATGCTTTATAGTTTTCAGCAATTTCAAAATCTACTACAAAGCTGTAGTAATCAAAAAGTATGATACTGGAATAGTAACAGACATATACAACAATGGAACAGAATAGAGAGCCCAGAAATAAATCCACACGTTTAAGGTCAATCAATTTTTGATAAAGATGCCAAGAACTCACAATGGAAAGGACAGTTTTTCTTCAATAAATGGTGCTGGAAAAACTGGCTAAATCAAATTAGACCCTCATCTCACCATTTACAAAAATTAACTCAAAATGGATTAAAGACTTTAACGTTAAGACCAGATACTGTATAACTGCCAGAAGAAAAACATACGGGAAAATCTCCATGACATTGATCTGAGCAGTGGTTTTTTTTGGACATGACCTGAAAACATAGGCAATAAAATCAAAAATAAACAAAATTATGTCAAACTAAAAAGCTTCTGCACATCAAAAGAAATAATCATCAGAGTGAAGAGACAACCTAAAGAACGGGAGAAAATATTTGCAAACAATATATCTGATAAAGGGTTAATAGCCAAAATATATAAGAAATTCAAACAACTCAATAGCAAGAAAACAAAACAACACACAAACAATATATCTGATAAAGGGTTAATAGCCAAAATATATAAGAAATTCAAACAACTCAATAGCAAGAAAACAAAACAACACAATTAAAAAATGGACAAAGACCTGAATAGACATTTCTCAAAAAAAGACACACAAATGGCCAAGTACATGAATTAAAAAATGGACAAAGACCTGAATAGACATTTCTCAAAAAAAGACACACAAATGGCCAACAAGTACATAAAAATGTGCTCAACATCACTAACCATCAGAGAAATGCAAATTAAAATCACTATGAAATATGACCTCACACCTGTTAGAATGGCAACTATCAAAAAGACGAAAGATAACAAATGCTAGACAGGATTTGGAAAAAAGACTTTTACACTGTTGGTAGGAATGTAAATTAGTACAGCCATTATAGAAAACAGTATGGCATTTCTTTAAAAAAATTAAAAATAAAACTACCATGTGATCTAGCAATACCACTACTGGGTATATATCCAAAGGAAATGAAATCGCTATGTCAAACAGATGTCTGCAGTGCCATGTTCATTGCAACATCATCACAATAGCCAAGTTATGGACTCAACCTAAGTGTCCCTCAATGGATGAATGGGTAAAGAAAATGTTTATATACATATATATGTACATATGCAATGGAATACTATTCAGCCTTACAGCAGAAGGAAATTCTGTCATTTGTGACTACATGGATGAACCTGGAGGACAGTATGTTAAGTAAAATAAGCCAGGCACAGAAAGACAAATACCACATGATCTCACTTACATGTGGAGTGTAAAAAAGTCAAACTTACAGAAATAGAGAGTAGGATGGAAGATGGCGACAGGTCTGGAGCGGCCGTGCCAGGAGACAGCGCGATCCTGAGAGCTGTG
>NW_007729186.1:0-811 GCF_000696425.1 Galeopterus variegatus
ATAGGATCCGAACCCGCGGCAGGAGCACTGCTGCGCTCCCAGCGCCGCACTCTCCCAAGTGTGCCACGGGCTCGGCCCCCAGCATCATCATTTAAAACACTATTCTTATCTTGATTTTCTGTAATACCATCTTTATAAAAATTCAAATATCCACATGTGTATGGGTCTATCTCTGGACTTTCTGATTGTCTACCATTGCACCAACACCACACTCTCTTAATTACTATAGCTTTAAATACATCTTGATAACTAGTGGTGTAAGACTTCCAGCTTTGTTTTTTAAGATTGTCTTCTAGTTCCTTTACCTTTCCATATAAATTTTAGAATAATCTTACCAGTATCTACAAAAAATTTTGCTGGGATTTTAATAGGAATCAGGTCAAACCACTGTGTCTATTTGGAGAGAACTGACATTTTTACTATGTTGAATCTTCCAATCCATGAACAATTCAGATCTTCTTTGATTTCTTCCATCACCGTTGGGTAGTTTTCAGCATACAAGCCCTGTATGTGTTCTCTTAGATTTCCACTCAGTGTTTCAATTTTTTAAAACTTCTGTAAATGGTATTATATTTTTAATTTTGGTGTCTGCTATGGCTTGAATGTGTCCCCCAAAGTTTATGTATTGGAAGCTTAATCCTCACCACAACAGTGTTGGGAGGTGGGACCTTTAAAAGGTAATTGGGTCATGAGGGCTCTGACCTCATAAGTGAATTAATGCCGTTATCATTGGAGTGGATTAGTTATCACAGGGTGGATTCCTGATAATATAATAAGTTCAGCCCTTCCCTACCCCCATGTGTACTCTCTT
>NW_007729186.1:2269-4364 GCF_000696425.1 Galeopterus variegatus
ATTTCCTTGAGATTAGTCACCTCTTTCTTCTTGTCTATTTCTTACTTTTGGAATGGGAATGTCTATCCTATGCCTGACCCACTATTGTATTTTGGAAGCATTGTTTTAATTTTACAGGCTCATAGCTGGAGAGAAATTTGCCTTAGGATGAATTGTGCCTTGAGACTCACCCATATCTAACTTAGATGAGATTCTGGACTTTGGACTTTTAAGTTGATGCCAGAACAAATTAAGGCTTTGGGAGCTATTGGAAAGAAATGAATGTATTTTGCATGTGAGAAGGACATAAATTTTGGAGACCAGGGAAAGAATGCTATAATTTGAAAGTGTTTTCCAAAGTTAATGTGTTGAAAACTTAATCCCCAATGCAATAGTGTTGAAGGGTGGGGCCTTTAAGAAGTGATTTGTTCGTGAGGGCTCTGACCTCACAAATGGATCAATGTCATTATGGTGGGAGTGGATTTGTCACTGGGGGAGTGAGTTTCTGATAGAATAGTTCAGCCCCCTTCTGCTCTCTCTCTCATGCATGCTGTGTCACATGATTGTGCTTTCTCTTGCCCATGTGATGCCTTTTACCATGTTATGATGCAGCAAGAAGACCCTCACCAGATATGGCCCATGCTGGGACTTCCCAGCATTCAGAACCATGAGCCAAATAAATTTCTGTTCATTATAAATTATCCAGTCTGTGGTACTTTGTTATAGCAGCACAAAATGAACTAAGACAGTGTCTATGTGTGTATTGCTAGTTCAGTCATGCATTGCTTAGCAACAAGGATACATTCTGAGAAATGTGTTGTTAGGTGATTTTGTCATTGTGTGTATATAATAGAGTATACTTACACAAACCTGGATGGTATAGCCTACTACACACTTCCAGCTCCATTATAATCTTATGGGACCATCATTGTATATGCAGCCCATCACTGACCAAAACTTCGTTAGGTGGTACATGACTGTATATGAAAATACGATTGCTTTTTCTGTGTTAGTTTTGTATCCTGTGAACTTGCTGAACTCACTTATTACTTCTAGAAGATATGTTGTAGATTCTTTGGGGTTTTCTACATAGGTAATAATAACATCTGTAAATAGAAATAGTTTTATTTTATTTTTTACATCTATATGCCTTTTATTTATTTTTCTTGCCTTATTGCACTGCCTAGAATGTCCAATACTATGTTGAATGAGAGTCATGAGAGTGAACACCTGTGCCTTGTTCCTGATGTTAGGGGGTGAGCATTTAGTCTTTACCCATTAAATATAATGTTAGTTGTAGGATTTTGTTTTTTTGTTTTTTGGGTTTTTTTTGGTGCCTGACCAGTAGGGGGATTAGAACACCTGACCTTGGTGTTAGCATCACCNTTAGAAAAAGCCTAAATTATCATAAATAAACCATTAAGGACTATTTCCATGAGGGCACAGAAGAAGATAAGAGCTGTAGGGAGAGCCTAAATCTTCTTTGGGATTACTGAAGTGGTCATGATCAGAATGTCAGTAGCAATATAGACAATAAAGGCCATTCTGATGAGGTCTCAGACTGAAATGAGGAACAGGGTATTGGAAACTGGAGTAAGGACCATCCTTGTTATACAGTTGCAAAGACCTTTAATTGTGTCTGTGTCCTAGGACTTTGCTGAAAGCAGAATTTGAGAGCCATGAATTAGAATATCTGGCAGAAGAAACATTTAAGCAGCAAAGCAGTCAAGGTGCTGCATGGCTTCTTTTGGCTGCTACAGTAAAATGAGAAAAGAGAAAAATAATTTAAAGATAGAATTTATAATTAAAAGGGAAGCAGAAAGGAAAGATTTCAAAAATTCTCAGCCTGGTCATCTAAGATGAAAAAGTGTTTTGGGGAGAAAATACTAAGGGTGTGGCTAAGTGTCTTAGTACATTTTCTGTCTCTTATAACAGAATACCTGGAACTGGGTAATTTATAAAGAAATGGAATTTATTTCTACCTGTTTTGGATGCTGGAAAGTCCAAGGTTGAGGGGGTGTATCTGGTGAGGACTTTCTTTTTGATGGGTTTTTTATTTCCTTGAGATTAGTCACCTCTTTCTTCTTGTCTATTTCTTACTTTTGGAATGGGAATG
>NW_007729186.1:6177-7197 GCF_000696425.1 Galeopterus variegatus
GCCTTATTGCACTGCCTAGAATGTCCAATACTATGTTGAATGAGAGTCATGAGAGTGAACACCTGTGCCTTGTTCCTGATGTTAGGGGGTGAGCATTTAGTCTTTACCCATTAAATATAATGTTAGTTGTAGGATTTTGTTTTGGTTTTTTTTTTTGGTGCCTGACCAGTAGGGGGATTAGAACACCTGACCTTGGTGTTAGCATCACCATGCTCTCCCAAGTGAGTTCTATAGGTTTTATTACATGTTCTTTATCAAATTAAAGAAGTTTCCCTCTTTTCCTATTTTTCTCATAGTTTTTGTCATGAATAGATGTTGAATTTTATTGAGTGCTTTTTCTGAACCAATTGATATGATCATGTGATTTTTCTTCTTTAGCTTGTTATGCTGGATTACTGACTTTGAAATATTGAACCAGCCTTTCATCCCTGGAATAAACCCCAGTTGGACATGATGTATATAATTCTTTATACATATTGCTGAATTCTTTTGCAAATGTTTTGTTAAAGATTATTGCATGTATACTCATGAAAGATATTGACCTGTACTTTCCCTTTTGTACTGTCTTCATCTGGTTTTGGTGTTACTAGCTTCATAAAATGAATTGGGAAGTGTTTTCTCCTCTTTCATTTTCTGGAAGAGATTGTGTAAAATTGGTTTTAATTTTTCTTTAAATGTTTGCTAGACTCCAGTGAAACCACTGGTCCTGGATATTTATTTTGGGGGACTTTTAAAATTAAAAATTTAATTTCCATAATAGTTATAGGGGCTATTCAAATGATCTATTTCATATTGGGTGAGTTGTAGTAGTTTGTGTTTTTCAGGGAATTGGTCCATTTCTCCTAAATTTTCAGATGTAATTGTGTAGACTTGTTTTGTAATATTCCCTTATTATCTCTTTGATGTCTGTAGGGTCTGTAGTGACATCCTCTTTTTCATTTCTGATATTGTTAATTTGTGATTTCTCGTTTTATTTTTCAGTCTTGCTAAATGGAGTTTTGTCAATTTTATCGATGTATT
>NW_007729186.1:7904-10474 GCF_000696425.1 Galeopterus variegatus
GGCGCGACACTGAGGGTTGCGGTCCGTTGCCGGACACAAAAAAAGACAAAAAAAAAAAAGTAAGTGAAACTAAATAAATTAAATTTTCATTTAAAATTAAATGTACTTTAAAAATTTTCCTTGAGAATGCTGGCCATTTAGCTCAGTTGGTTAGAGTGCAATGTTATAACACCAAGGCCAAGAGTTCAGATCCCTATACTGGCCAGTTGTCAAAAATAAAATTAATCAATTAATTAGATAAATAAATAAATTTCCTTTGAGACTTCCTCTTTGAAGCATGGTTGTTTAGAAGTATATTATTTGATTTGCAAATCTTTGAAGATTTCCATGTTATCTTTATGCTATTGATTTCTAGTTTGATTCTATTGTGGTTGAAGAGCATACTTTGTATTCTTTTAATTATTTTAAATTTACTGAGGCTTCCGGTCAAGAAGACAGAATAGATGGTCCCCAGTGTCACTTTCTCCCACAAATCAGCCAATTTACAATGATTAAAAAGCAACGACAGCCAAGCTAGGGCCGCTAGAACTCATTTTGGTTTATTTATAATGTTTTTGAGTGTATCTCTGTATAGCCTTTCAGTGGTTTCTCTAGGTATTACATTACATATACACAATTTATCACAGTATACTGGTGTCCTTGTTTTACCAGTTCAAGTGAAGTACAGAAGTTACTTCCCTTTATGTTCCTTCATCCTACCCTGTTTATAATAAAAATTGTCTTACATATTTCCTCTATGTGCATTTAGAGCCATATCAAGTGGTGTTATAATTTTTGCTTCAACTGTCAAACATGACTTAGAAATCTCAAGAGAAGGAAAACCTATTTTATTGACCAATATTTTTACTTACTATGTTCTTTCTTCCTTCCTGATATCACAAGATTTCTTCTATTTTAGAGAACTTCTTGGTGAGAGAATTGCCTTTCGACATGCTTTTACAGCAGGTCTGCTGGTGAATTTCGTTTTCCTTCACCTGAGAACATCTTAATTTTCCCTTCATTCCTGTAGGGTATTTTTGCTTAGGTGTAGGATTCTGGGTTGACAATTCTTTTCTTTCATCACCTAAAAGATGTTGTGCCACTTTCTTCTAACTTCTATGATTTTTGATATCTGCTGTCACTCTAATTGTTTTTCCTCTATACACGTGGTTTTGTTTTTCTCTGACTGCTTTCAAGATTTTTATCCTTGTCTTTAGTTTTCAGACTTTTAACAATGATGTGTCTTGATGCGGATTTGTTCGGATTACTCATTTTCTTGAATCTGTGATTTTAAGAATTTTCTGAAATTTGGATAGTTTTTAATCATTATTTCAAGTACATTTCCAGCCTTGTTCTCTTCCTCTTATTTTTTGGCACTTTGATAACAGAAATGTTAGATTTTTTGTTATAGTACCATGAGTCTCTGAGACTCTGTGTGTGTGAGTGCGTGTGTGTGTGTGCGAGTGCGTGTGTGTGTATGCATAAGTGCGTGCGTGTATGTGTGTGTCTGCGTGTGTGTGAGTGCATGTGTGTGTGCGTGTGTATGTGTGAGTGAGTGCGTGTGTGCGTGCGTGTGTGCACGTGTGTGTGAGTGCGTGTGTGCGAGTGTTTGTGAGTGCACGCGTGTGTGCGTTTATGTGTGAGTGTGAGTGCGTGTGTGTGCGTGTGAGTGCGTGTGTGCATGTGAGTGCGTGTGTGAGTGCATGTATGTGTGTGAGTGTGTGCACGTGTGTGTGAGTGCGTGCGCATGTGTGTGAGTGTGTGTGTGCGTGTGTGAGTGCATGTGCGTGTGTGAGTGTGTGTTTGAGTGCGTGTGTGAGTGCGCGCGCGCGTGTGCGTGAGTGCGTGTGTGTGTGAGTGCACATGTGTGTGAGTGCACGTGTGTGAGTGGGTGTGTGTGAGTGCGTGTCTGTGTACGCGTGTGCACATGTGTGAGTGCACGTGCGTGTGAGTGCACATGTGTGTATGTGAGTGCGTGTGATTGTGCACGCGAGTGTGCGCGCGCATGTGTGTGTGTGTGTGAGTGCTTGTGTGTGTGAGCGTGTGTGTGTCTGAGTGCGTGTGCGTGTGTGTGCGTTTGTGTGTGTGAGTGCATGTGTGTGTGTGAGAGTGCCCGTGTGTGTGTGCGTGCGAGTGTGTGTGCATGTGTGTTTTAGATTTAGTTTCTATTGTTCTGTCTTCCAGTTCACTGATTCGTTTTTCTGCCTCCTCCATTCTGCTATTAAGCCCATCCACTGAAAGCATTTTTATTTCAGTTTTCATATTTTTTGGTTCTAAAATTTCCATTTTGTTCTTTCTATCTTTTATTTCTTTGCCAAGGCTTCCCGCTCCCCTCCCCACCATTTGTTTCATGTGTGTTTCTACTTTCTCATTAAAGCATTTTAAAAAATATCATGGCTGCTATAACGTCTTTGTCAGATAATTATAAGGTCTCTGTAATTTCAGTGTTGGTATGTATCGTGTCTTTCTAAGAATTTTTCCATATTATCTGCATTTTCAAATTGATTTCATGAAGGCCATATCTTTGTAATGTTTCTAGGAACTATAGTGATATCTTCTTTTTCATTCCTGATTTGGACTGAATTTGTTCC
>NW_007729186.1:10952-31877 GCF_000696425.1 Galeopterus variegatus
GATTCTTTTTTCTGTCTCCTCCATTCTGCTATTGAGCCCATCCACTGAAAGCATTTTTATTTCAGTTTTCATATTTTTTGGTTCTAAAATTTCCATTTTGTTCTTTCTATCTTTTATTTCTTTGCCAAGGCTTCCCGCTCCCCTCCCCACCATTTGTTTCATGTGTGTTTCTACTTTCTCATTAAAGCATTTTAAAAAATATCATGGCTGCTATAACGTCTTTGTCAGATAATTATAAGGTCTTTGTAATTTCAGTGTTGGTATATATCGTGTCTTTCTAAGAATTTTTCCATATTATCTGCATTTTCAAATTGATTTCATGAAGGCCATATCTTTGTAATGTTTCTAGGAACTATAGTGATATCTTCTTTTTCATTCCTGATTTGGACTGAATTTGTTCCTTCTCTCTCAGTCTCTCTCTTTTCCTTATCAATCTTACCAGGGGTCCTGATATTTATTAGTTATGTTTTCAAAGAACCTATTTTTTCCTTTGTTGGCTCCCTTAATTATTACCTTCTTTCTGCTTTCTTTGGGTTTAGTTTGTTGTTCTTTTCCTAATTTCTTGAGATGGTTGTAAGTCATTGACTTTTAGTTTCCTTTTTTTCAAATATATGTTTAAGGCCATAATAGATGCATCCCATAGTTTGTCAGCTTGTAAGAGATAAATGCTACCTCAGTAAAGCTTTAATTTGCGTTTTGTTAATAAGTGAGTGTATTAGTCAGTTTCTGCTGCTTATAACAAAATATCCAGAACTGGGTAATTTATAAAAGTGAAATTTATCACTTACAATTTCAGAGGCCGGAGTCCAGGGAACACATTTTGTGAAGGCCTTGGTGGTAGCTACAGTGACCCAAGTGTTTCATATGGCAGAAATGATGGAGCAGAAAGAGACTAATCTCTCATGTGCTCTTCTTTTAAAGCCCTCAGAACCACACCCATAACCACCATTATTTTTAATCCATTTGCTACGGCATGCTGCTACAACCTCATCGCCTCTCCAAGGCCCCACCTTTCAATTACCATAATAGGATTTCCCACCCTCAACAGTTAATAATGGTGGGAATTAAGCTTCTAATGTATGAACTTTGGGGACAAAATTCAAACCATCCATACCATTCTGCCTTTGGCCCCCAAAGTTTATGTCCTTCTCACAGGTAAACATTTTCATTCCATCCCCGAAGTCTTAACTTTTTTCAACTCAAAGTCCAAAGTTCAAAGTCCCACCTGTGAATTCAAGACAAGTTATCTACTTCCAAGATACAATGGTGGGACAAATATAGGGTACATATTCCCATTCAAAAAGGAAGAAATAGGCCAAAAGAAAGAGGTCACAGGTCCCAAACAAGTCCAAAATGCAGCAGTCAGGCATTAAATTTCAAGGCTGGCACATTATGTACCTTGACTCCATGTTTGACGTCCTCTGTGTGCTGGTGTGGGGGTTGGGTCCCCAAGTCCTCTGGCAGTTCTGCTACTATGGCTTTCCCCGTCTTAGGCCATGCTTCAGCTCTCCCAGGCTGGGGTTGCACACTGGTAGCTCCACAGGTCTGGGGTCTCCATTGCAGTCCTGCTCTTGTGGCTCTACTAGGCATGGCATGGATGAAATTTTTCTGCTGCAACTCTGACCCCACATTTCCACTCAGCATGCCTCTAGGGAATGATGTCTGTGGTGAATCCGCCTCTGTGACATATCTCTTTCTGGGCCCCCAGGCTTTTTCCATATATTCCTTGAAATCAGGGTGGAGGCTCCCAAGCCTTCCTAGCTCTGGCATCCTGTGAGCCTGCAGACCTAACACCACATGGACGCTGCCAAGGCTTCCAGCTTGTGTTTTCCAAAGCTGCAGGTCCAGCTGCACTTGGGACCAATTTAGCCACAGCTGGAGCAGACAAGAGAGCTGGGATGCTGATGCTGGAGGCAGTTTCCTGAGGTGGCCCTGAGCAGTGAGCCAAGGAGGGTGCTTCATGCCTGTTCCCCAAGACCATTCTTGTCCCCAAAGTCTTCTTGCAATGCCTTTGGGGCCTTTCCCCCTTCTCTTGATAATTGCTTTCTTTTGTAATATTCTTTGTAGCAATGGGCCCCTGGGCTACCCTTGCTTTTGTGGTCAGACTGAAAGTTTTCCTTTTTTTTTGCCACCTTCTTTCTTTTGAATTATAAATTCTGGCTTTGCCTCATGCCTTTTCTGCCATAACTCAACATAGGCTGTTGCAAGTAGCCATTCAGCTTCCTTAATGCTTTGTTGCTTAGAAATATCTTCTGCCAAATACCCTGGGTCAGCACCTTTAAGTTCCACATTCCAAAAAACTTTGGGGCATGAAAAGAATGCAGCCAAGTTCCTTGCCAGTTCATAACAAGGGTGATCTTTGTCTCAGTTTCCAAAAAGTCCCTTCTCATTTACATCTGAGTTCTTCTCAGAATGGCCTTTACTGTCCATATTTCTTTTTTATCTTTCTCATTTTATTTTTTAAATTTATTTTTATAAGTATATTCATTGTTACAAATCATGCTTACTCTTTATGCCTCTTATCCAATCCCCTCTCCCCTTCTCCTCTTCTCACTCCTCCCTTCCCCATCCCCTCCCCCCTCTAAAAACCATAGATTTGTTCTCTCCATCTGAGAAATTAATTGTTCCTCTGTTGGTTTGTTGCCTAGATGATCTGTCCAGTGCTGAGACAGGTGTGATCAAGTCCTCCCCTACTATCATAAAGCAGTTGCCTCTTCTATTACTCTGGAGTGTGCTTTGTGGAGAGAGAGGACCTCTTCTTTTTTTGGTCTCTGCTGGTGCCTCTCCTTGTGTTAATGCAGTTGAGAGTCTGGCGTGCCATCTGCATGGTAGCTGTGACTGCTGCTGTAGAGACTAGCTGCTTTTGTGGCAGCCATGGCAATTGCAGTGGCTGTGATGGTCTACCCGTGTGGAAATGGTGTTTTTGGTGTGCTCTTTACCTAATTGTGGCTGAGTTTGGCTTCCCCCAGCTGCATACCTCAGGACCCCAGCTGGGCCCTGGGGCAGTGGGACGGAGTGACACTGGGGACCATCTTTTCCACTCTACAGTCCATATTTGTATCAGCATCTGCTTGCCACCACGTAACCAGTCTCTAAGACATTCTAAGCTTTTCCTCTTCTTTTTGTCTTCTTCTGAGTCCTCTGAACTCCTCCAACCTTTGTCCAACACCCAGTTCCAAAGCTACTTCCACATTTTCAAGTATTTGCTATGAGCAACACCACACTTCTCTGGCACCAACTTTCTGTATTAGTCTGTTTCTGTTGCTTATAACAAAATATCTGGAACTGGGTAATTTACAAAGAAAATGAAATTTATTGCTTATGGTTTTGGATGCTGGGAATTCCAAAGTCCAGGGAACACATTTGGGAAGGTCTTGGTGGTGGTGACAGTGACCCAGAGGTCTCATATGGCAAATGATGGAGCAGAAAGAGATTAACCTCTCATGTGCTCTTCTTTTAAAGCCCTCAGAACCATGCCCATGACCACCATTTTTAATCCATTCACTACGGCATGGTGCTACAATCTAATCACCTCTCCAAGGCCCCACCTTTCAATTACCATAATAGGATTTCCCACCTTCAACAGGTAGAGTGGGAATTAAGTCTCTAATATATGAACTTTGGAGACACAATTCAGTCAACTCACAATTCAGTCACAATTCACAATTCAGTCAACTCACCACAGCAGTGAGGTTGAGCATCTTTTCATATGTTTAAGTGCTAATTGTATAAATTTTTTGTGAACTTTGTTCATATTCTTTGCCCATTCTGCTGGTTTGTTAGTCCTTCTTATATGGATATATGGACTTATATATTAGATTATCCCTTTGTAACATGAGAAATAAAAAAAATTTTTTTTTTCTAGTTTGTTGTGTTTTTTTGACTTTACCTATGCTGTGAAATCACGTTTTAGTTTCCTCCGCTGCTAAACTGCTACTCTGCTGAGGACTTATTCACCTGCCTTTGGAGCTCAGAGAAGTTAGCTCACTTCAACTCACTCTGCTTTGTTGGGCTCTCATTTGACCCCATGAGAGTTTCCACAGAACAGAAGCCAGAAATATGAGCTGTGGGACACATAGGCTTGGCATTCTCTAGCTATGTGACCACAGATAAAGTTTGATAACTTCTGGCCTCAGTTTCCTCATCTGTAAAATTAGGATAATAATTCTTCTAACCTTATGTAGCTCTTTGATTATTAAATAAAATAATCCATATATGATCACTCAGCATAGTGCCTGGCCCATAGTAAAGACTTGATGCGTGGTATTTGTTTTTATTATTACTGTTTACTAAAATCGGTTCTGTTATCTTGATGTTATTCCCCTTCAGTGTACAGGAGAAAATCCTGTGACGACATGTCTCTTGGCTCAGCTGCTGTGTCTTTTCTGCTTCGTATGTAGAGTTCTGGACTGTGGCCAGTACCATGAGGTGCTTTGATGAGAGTTGGCTGTTCTGAGAGTTTGAGTCTCTGCCAGGTTCTTAGGGTTCACCTACCATGGCATTGTTTGTGTCTTCATTTTCTATGACTAGCCTTCTGATGGTGTTTTGGAGAAAGGAAGAGGAAAGAAGGAGGCATGGCTAAAGACCCCACATGGCTCACCCACAGGTCTCCCCTGAGATGATCAAAGTTACCTGGTTACCTGCCTTCTGGGTAGGCTTCATAGCTCTGAAGCTGATGGGTATAGACTGGTCTAAGCCAGCACTCAGGAAGGTCACCCAACTGGAATAGCAGGCTTCAGTATACAGAGAAGTGTGTAGAAAGTCTAAGGTCATGGAAAAAAAATAAGCTTTCTACACTCATTCCTTTTCAACCTATATGTGTCTTCTTTGACCTCCACACCTAGGTCTATCTTCATACTCTTTTAGTACCCAATAATTCTTACAATTACATGTATCTTTTCTGCAGGCTTGTTAGCTCCAAGAGGTCAGAGGCCACAATTGTCTTGTTTATCCACAGAGCATAAGGACTTGATCTATGTGTTGGTTACATGGGTGTGTCTGTTTTGTGATAATTCATCAAGCTCCTGGTACAGTGCCTGGGCTCAGTATTCATTGAATGAGTGAATGAATGAATGAATGAATAAATGAATCACAGAATCTCAGGTATTTATCCAGACATTTCATCTACTGCATGCTTGAATCCTTGCCTCATTCCTACCAAGTATTTGCTAGTATTTGTCAGTTAAATACCTCTAGTAACAAAGAGGTCTCTACTGCCCAAGGTTGCCTGTTCATTTTCTGTGTAGTTCTGTTGGCAAGAAAGTTCTTCTTAATATATTTGAGCTGAAATATGTTTCTTTGAGGCTTCTGGTTGGTATTCTTGTGTTATTGTTTATGGCTACACAAATCATGTCTGGTCCTTCTTTACCATGACAACCCTTCAGACATTTGCATTTAGTTCTCACACCCACTTCTCCAGGATAATCACAAAATCATGGATTAGAGACATATTTGTTGAACATCTACAACATGGAATACTCTAGACAATACCAAGATGAAAAGATGCAATATTTGTTCTCAAGTGGTTACTGGTCTTCTGGGGAGCCGGAGAAATTAAGTTAGAATGTGATAAATGTCAGAGAAATGGAGACACAGGGGAAAGAGAGTCTAAGCCCATCTATGGGGCTTGGGGAAGGTTCCATAGAGGAGTGGGCTATAGAATCTTCTCCAAGTAAACCACCGAGGGGCGGATGTTCCAAGAACAGGTAAGAGCATGTGCAAAAGTCTGGGGCTATAAAAGCCTGTAGTATTTTCTTTTTTTTTTTTTTTTTGTCTTTTGTCTTTTTTCCGTGTCCGGCAACGGGATTGCAAACCTCGGTGTTGCTCCCGCGCCCCGCTCAGCCAGTGAGCGGGAACAGGTCTGCATGTGGGATCCGAACCCTCGGGCGGGAGCGCCGCCGCGCTTCCCAAGCGGCGCACTATCCAGTGCGCCACCGGGCCGGCCCCAAAGCCTGTAGTATTTTCTAAGAACTCTAAATAGTTCCATAAGGCTAGGGAGATCAGAACAGTCCAGTTTATGCGTTGTCCCAGAAAACTTAATAATATGTTCTTAGTCTCAAAAATGTCCCACAATGAATGATAAATTATATGGTCACTGTCAGTAACACTGGGACATAAAGTCTGAGGGTAAGGTGGAAATGGGGGAGATGAAGGTAGAGAGAGAGGCAGGGGATGATCATATAGGGCCTGGTGGGCCAAGTTTAAGATTAACCATTCAGTTAACTGGACTTTGAATGGTGTCTTTCCCTTCAAGGTCATCTTCTCCAGATATGGTCTAATTCATAGATAGATCACTACATCTATTGATAGATGATTATTGCTATGGGTTACTGAAAGAAAGTGAGCCGAGATGCCGGGTACTGTTCAAGCTTTATTAAAGGAAGAAAATCTGCTGGGCTGTGCTTAAAGTAGCAGGTAGCCCAGGGCTGCCCTGAAAAGGGGACAGCACCAGGTGTGGGGGAGGTAGAGCTTATATAGTGCACCGAGGGCTGGCTGATACCATCAAGGAGGGTCATTATGCTAATGTGGATCAGGGTGGAGAACTGCGTCCTTGCAGAAACAAAAGGGGTTTCCATTTAAGTCAGGAGGCTTCTCATAAAGGGGAGGAGGTAGGCCACGCCATTTTGTACTTGGGCTTGTCTAAAGTGGTGCTGGTTATGTTGCAGATCTATTAGTTACCATTTATGGAGAGCTTGTTAGGTAAGAACTTTCCACATAGGCTGGGTGAGGCCCAGGCAGCCTCTGCTGCATCTTGTTTATGCATGTCCCATAGCTGATTCTCTGCCAATAGGCCTTGGGTTTTGACCTATTTTTATGGTTGTGAGGTTGCATCCTGAGATAACATTGAGCAATCCCCTAAGGGCCTCCTGTTCCCAACTAGAAGCTTTGTAAGACTTCCCTGGAAATGGACAGTGGGGGTCAGGAGTGGACCTACTAGCTATAAATGATTTCTTTTAAAAGACTAGTATGGTTTGTGTATCAAAGGGACTGGTGTGAAGATAGATGGTTGAAAGGACAGCCAGTGGAAATGGTTTAAACATTTGAAACACTTGAATTAAATGGATAGTGGACAGGAAGAGTGGGCATTTGAAATATGTCCAAGTGAGTGGTCTCCTCTGCGGTGCTCCCTGCAACATCTGTCCCTAAGCGGCAGGTGTTGGTTTGCACCTCAAAACTGTAGCATTCTCCTTAAACAGATCTACAGGACTAGCTTCAGGCTTCTTTGTCCACCAGGGAGCCCATTGTCAGTGGCTGCAGGAGGTCTCTGGAGGCCTCCCAACCCCCACCACTCCTTCAACATTTGGATGTTCAGAGAAAACATGAGGCTACTGAGAATGTTCATGTATCCTTCCCTTCCATTCCTCCTTTGCCAACCTATTGCTGCAACCAACTTTATTTTATATAAAACCATCAAGTCAGAAAGAATATGACGGTTAAGGTAGAGGTACCCCAATCCTGCTGCAACAAGTTAAAGGTAGAGCCCACTAGATATAGGTTAGTTTGCCCTGAGCTATGTATACGACTGCCCCCCACCCCCTACCTCTTCGCTTGAGGGTACATATGGGTGCCTGCTGGTCAGGTGCAGAGTAGCCTATGGCTTTGGAAGTCTTATTTTAATCTGTTATCTCACTTTCCAAAGGTCCATCTTCTAAGCTTATGCCATTGTTCTACTCTAGAACCAACTAGATTGCCTGGATGAATGCAAAAGCCTGTAGCTTTCCTGGCCATTCTCCATACTATGCCAAGGGATTGTTTTAAAACACAAATATGATAGTGTAGGCCCCTTGATTGAAAGGACCTCAATGGCTACTTGTCATTCTTTGGATAAAGATCAAAACATTGAATCCTATAGGACCCTGAGGTCTCAGACAGAAGACTTGCCATCGCATCCAGCTTCAGTTGCACTTATTTAAAAAATAATTGAACTGGTGATATTCTGTTTCTTGAGTTCTTTGCTGAACAGGGGGGTTCACTCTGTGAATATTCATCTAGCTCTACACTTTACTTTGTGGACTTGTCTGTATGGATGGTATATTCCAATTTAAGAAAAAACTTCAAAACGATTGAATGAGTTGCCCAAAGTTCTGGTAATTCCTTGATCGTATTCCCTTTAAGATCTTTCAGATCTCTTGACAGTCACCATATAACTAGAGTTTATTTTCCCTTCTCTATCTTTGGGGCAAAAGATGGAATTAACAAACAGAGATGATTCATCAAGTTGTAACTTGATGTAACCATGGTCATGAGATAAATTATGCAGATTGCAACAAGAAAATTGCATCATCCTACACAATTCTGTGCTCTTTTTGTCCAGAAATTGTGCTGGTAAAGGAAACTAAAAATGTTTCACTCCAAAATATACTTCTTTGACATATTTCAGGATGGCTATTCAGAGGGGCTGGAAACATGATAATAGCTAAAAAGCTGCCTTTTGTGAGGGGGATTTGCCTCTAGAGAAAATCTGCATTGGTGACATAAACAGCCAGGCTTTGTCAGAGGCCCACTCCCTTGTCTACCATCTACTCTTTCTGAGGGCAGCTGTGGATCACCTGAGATATTTTCAGCTGCATAACAAGACAGCCTTTGCTCACATGCCTCCCTCGCTATGATGCCACCTTCCCCAGAGCCCAGAGAAACTTGGTCCCAGGCCATTGTTCTTTGCTCATTCATTTTCCCTGAAAATCATTTATTCCTACACCCCCCATCTCCCCTCTCCCCAGTGGAAAGGGTATGTAAGCATCAATCATCTTGCTCTCCTTTGAGTTTTCATAGTTCATATGACTCCAATTCACAAATGTGCACACAAATAAATTTGTTATGCTTTTTTCCTGTTAACCTGCCTTTCATCTGTCTGTGTTATAGACAAATTATTGAAGCTTCAGGGGGAAAATTTTAATTTTCCCACGCTGGCTTTCTATTTCCTGTTGTAACTAAGAATAGGGTGACCTGCATGTTGCGTGTGTCCCCAGTGCTCAGAAATCTGAAAGGTGTGATTGGGTGACAGCACTGTGCCTCATTTCTGTCTAGGGAGGGCATCAATCCATTTTGAAGCAACAGCCCTCTCTGCCCAACAGAGTCTGAGCAAGAAGTGGGCCAGCGGGAACCCCCTCTGTGTCTGTCCCAAGAAAATGGGAGTTCTGAACAACTGTCAAGCAAACGCTTCAGCCTGCAAGGAAATTTAAATGAGGCTTTTATTTATATTTGCAAACCGGTGAGACCACCTCTCAGTGTGTGAAGTCAGTCTGCCCAACAAGCAGAAATAGCAAGGAGGTTTTATATGGTAAATTCAGGAAAATCTAAGCAGTAAACAAATTCCAAACATTGTATAAAGATGGAATGGATAACTGACTATGACATATTGAATAATGGTTTCTCAGGCCTTTTACAATATTTATGACTTCTCTAGTCTAGACTACTCAACTCATAAGTGATTCCTATTTGTTTAAAATACAACGGGTTGACAACCATCCCATTTTCCCAGGATTTCTTTAAACAGTGTCATCTACATTTATCTAAGTAATGGGTATCTAGTGCATAGCTTGCAGCTGGACATTAGAATACAATGATTCTTGTTCACATGACTGCTAGAACTTAATGACTTTTTCTCACATTGTACAGAGTAGTTATAGAAGAAATTATTAACCCAGGTGGCCGTTCTTTACTAGCTTACTAACTAGATCTTTGTGGAGGTTAAAAGGAACTGAATCTGTGACTTGACTTCATGGAGGATGGTCACCATGAATTAGCTCCCACCCAATAAGTTCTTTGATGTTTAGCTGCAATTTTATGACTATGCCTGCATGTCCCTGCTTAGATCATCATGAATCAGCCCCCTATCACTTGTTCCTATAAAACCTTTTGACAAGTCTGGGAAAAGTGGAGATGGTCTTTGAGACATGAGTCCACCATTTCTCCAGGCTGCCAACTTCCTGATTAAAGGCTATGGTTCCTTACACTTGTCTCTCAATTATTGGCTATTGAGTGGTGAGCAAATGGACTTTTGGGGTTTCGGTAACAATAACAAATTCCCCATAAAGAGTCTGTTTGTTAAGCAATAAATTCTAATGGAAGGTCAGCTTCTTGAGCTAGAAGAGAACATGTCCATTAAGTTTAAAAAAAAATGGACTCACTGTGGTTCTTTTTATTATTATTATTAAATTTTTATTCTCTTTTCCTGGCCTCTTTACTTCTTCATCACAACTTGGGCATATGGAAAAAAAGAAGCATTCTCCACAGATGGCTGAAAAGCATTGTCAGTAATACTGGAAAATTGCATCTATGGGGCAGTGACAAGCCCTTTAACTGGGCTCTTTCTCTTGGGGCCAAGGGAAAACTTCTTCACCCTTGAAAGTTCACTAAAAAAATCAACTGTGAAGATTTAATCAATATGAAGGAAAGGCATAACACATTTCATTTTAATGTGCTGGGGAGGGGAATGCACAGGAGAATAGCAAGAGAGTGATTTTTCAATAACCCAGTGGGGTGCACATGCTCATATACCCATCTCTATAGGGAAAGGGGAGATGAGCGTGAAGGAATAAATGATTCTTAGAAGGGGTTCAATGGGCCTGGAGAACATACAGTGGCCTGGGACAAAGTCTGCTGGATCCACAGAGCAGACAATGACTCATAAATGATTCTCTTTAAAATACTGAAAGGGAAAGTGTTGGGCTGGATCACAAATCCCTCTACCCCATCCTGTGCAGGTCGTAAGTCAGGTAATTGAAACAAAAATCAGGTAGCCACTGGTAAAGTTGACATGATTTATTGCAGATGCAAGCTCTGCTGGCCAGTAGTTCAGAGCTGTTGCCTTTTATACCGAAACTACACAATGAGCCAAGTGGCAATGAGCCAAGGAGTATATGGGGCACGCATGCGCAGTTACACCACTCTTACATAACTTGTTTACAGCAGATGTGCTAAATCATATCTAGCCAGATGTGAGGCAAGGGGGCTTGACTGTACTGACTCCATTTTCCTCACACTCCACCCCTTCAGGGTCCCTTGCTGTACAATCTATATGGCTGAGATCTTCTGCGATGTTCCTTTAGCGAGGATGGCTGACCCTTGCATCCACAGGCCACAGCAGCAATACAGGCTGCAGCAACATGCCACCAAGACACAGGCACTTCCTTCCAGTACAGCTAACACCCACCTCCAGGAAGACAACATACTGACCCACCATTCCTGGAAGGGATCTCCAGTCATTTTTGGACAGCATGAATTTCACTGGTTAATTGCTGCAAAGCCTGAGTAACATTATGATGATAGTCAGGGATATACACACAACATTTCGTTCAGGCCAGGTCCAGTTAGCAGTTGACATCGGGATGATCTCCCATGGGAATCCTACAACACACTGGTAGGAAACTTGGTGCATATATGTCTGCCCAGTTGACTATGTTGTTGGCAGCCACAAGACTATGGGCGAAAAGACAAGAGAGTTATTGGCACCAATAGAGGGAGTTCTCATCCCTCCGGCATGAATACATGCCAGCTTACCATCCTGGAAAGAATGGCTGTAGGAGCAGGTGCTGCGGCTCTCTGCAACAGAGCCTCCCCTGGAGAGGGCCCGCCCTGGTGGGGTCTCTCATTTAAGATCCTGACTGTTGATCATAACTGCCATGTCCACCCCTTCAGGGATGGGGGTTGTGTGGATAGCCTTAGTCCCTTTTTCAGAAGAACATTGTACTGTACAATCATTCCTGCTGTCTGGGGATGATAGGGCACATGTAACTTCCACTGAATGGACAATTGAGAAGCCCACTTCTATACTTCATGTCCAGTAAAGTGGGTTCCATTATCACTTTCTGTGACCAGGGGCTGACTGTACATGGCCATAAGGCTATTCAATGCCTTAATAGTACTTGCCTGATCTGGGGCCTTACAAGCCATACAAACTGAAGACTAGTAGCTGTATCAAGGGCTGTGAAGATATACCTGAAATTCTCTGACCTGGGCAGAGGTCCCACAAGATCCACTTGCCATAGAGTCAAGGGCACCCTTCCTCGAATTAGCTGCCCATCAGTATGTGGCACCCATCAAGGGTGTGGACTCTCTTGTGCTTGTACCAGACAAACACAGCAGGCATTCACTACATCGTCCCATCTTATAGGCATGGCCCATCTCTGAGCTGCCATCCACATCATTTTGCTGCCAGCATGCTTCATCCATCGATGTAACCACTGGGCTACATCAGTGGCTGGGGCTCTCTACAGCCATCTTACCTTAGCCAAGGCATCTGCTTCATCATTGCCCGGACTGGCTAAGGGGAAGTGTCCTGTGACATGGAAAAGAGTTACTTCCTTTTCCTGTCCTAATTCCCATAACTCTTGCCACATGGCTTGTCCCCATAGGGGCTGGTGGCCTACCATCAACCGTTGATATTTCCAAGTAGAGATCCAAAGGGTAAGACCCTCATATATGGCCCACCCACATTGTTCCAAATGGCCTAGCAGTGTTGGAGCTGCTTTGGTTAAATCTGCAAGAGAATCAGAGGTTAGTAAGACATTATCTATATAATAAAACATTATAACCACGTTGGGCCTAGTCTACTTGGCTAGGTCCCCAGCCACTAAACCATGACCGATGCTTGGGCTTTGCAGGTAGCCTTGGGGCAACACTTGAAAAGTCCATTGTCTTCCTTCCTAGGTGAAGGCAAACTGAATCTTGGCAATCAGCTGAGATTGGGATAGAGAAAAAAGCATTTGCAAGGTCCAGTTCATAATGATAAGTTCCTGACTGAATCACCAGCTGATCCACCAAGTTGTGAATTGCAGGCACAGCCACATGCAAAGGAGGCACTACTTTGTTCAGTTCTTGATCATCCACAGTCATCCTCCAGGTTCCATCTGGCTTTTTCACTGGTTATGCTGGGCTATTTGTGGGATGAATGGTGCTGACCTTTTCTAACTCCAGTATAGTGGCACCTGTCTCCACATGCTCTCCTGGAAGGCGATACTGTTTCAAATTGAATGAATATCTTGGCTTGGGCGATACCTGTGGGTTGTGTTTAGCATGTCCCTGCAACAACAGGTTTTACTGTCTGGATCCGCAGCTGGAATTCCCCAACCATCGTTTGCAGGTGCAAACCACAAAGCACATCTGTACCCAAAATGTATTCAGCTACAGGGATACATACACAATATATACATGAGGGGGCAATCGTCCTATGCTCAGCAGCAAAGACACAGCTTTGACTGTAATAGTTTGTCCTCCATAGCCACGAACATTCACTGTCGCCCCTGGAAACTTATCTGGGTTGCCGTTTATCAGACCACATTCTGCGCCAGTGTCCACCAACGCTAACACATGCTGTACACTTGTCTCGGGCCAATGTATCGTCAGTTCAACATGAGGCCTTCAGTCCTTGTCTGACCCCAGAAGGCTAGTACCTCGGCCTGCTTCCTAGCCAAAAGAGAACAGTCCATCCACCTCCGCAGAAGCAGCCATGAAATCTTTCAGATTCACTGGGTGTACTTTATCATTTGTCTCTTTTGGAAGTTTGGTGTAGTGCTGTTCAGGAGCAATTGTTGCCACAAGGCAAACATGACTGCATTTGGTTGCCAGTCGATTTTTTCTCTATCAACTCCTGCTGCAAGCAAGTCAGACTACATCTGCGTATGGCTGGTCTTGCTCGGTCCCTTTGAGGTAAAATCCCGAGCATTTCTTGGGGGTTTAGTCTTCACCCCCTTTTGGACCCCCTTTGTTTGTCTCCTCCTATCTGTTTCACACAGACTGGCCACGATGGTCGTTATTTCATGTATAGGATGGCCAATGTATGGGGCCAGTATGTCCATCAGTGAACCAAAGGATGTTGATGGAGCATTTTGCAGCACTATGTCTTCACGGTGCCTGTAAAACGTTCATCATCAGGGCCACAGGTGTTCACATTAAACATGGACTGCTGTATCCCCAGCTCCCAAGTTATTTGAACCAGCTCGGCATGCGTTTGCTATCTACTCACAGTTTGGGGCAGTTGTCTGGCATTCGTCCACATGTTCCGGATGGCTGCATTCACCCGTTCCATCAAGGAGTGGTTATCCTGTCCCAGGGCATATCTGTGGCTATTCTGTAGCCGCTGCCACAGGGTTGGGTGCATGGTGATAGAGGCTAATTTTCCATCTCATCACCAGAGCACATCACACCAGCCACCCCTAGGACCCACAACTACAGGAGCCAAGCAGCTAAGGGTTCATCCTGTTTCTGCTGAAACTGTTTCTCCAAGTCAACCAACTCAGCTTGAGTGTAGGGGACATAAGCAGTAAGTTGGGTCACTTGTGGGTTACCTATTGGTTGTCCGCGCAGTCCCATGGACTGTTCATGCTTCAGTTTCTGATGCACAACAGTTCATGCCAGGGGACACACAGTCTCCCCCAGCTCACCATCAGATTCATCATCCCTGTTTTGACACCAGGGATGATCCGTTGCTGCCCTTCAGCCTCCAGAACAAGTACCCGTGCTTCCAACAAGTCTGCTTTCTGCTGCAAATCTTTAAGCTGTGCTGCTTTATGGAGTGCCTGGTCCATGTTTACTTGTAGTACAGTGAGCAACAGCCAGAGCCCAGTTAACAGGAAAGCAGCCACCAGGGACCATATACTTGAGGGTGGCTACATTTCCTCCCTCTCCCAAGGGGCTAATGGCTCCCTTACCTGCTCAGAATCCTGCTGACAACTACACCAATTGTTGGGCTGGATCACAGATTCCTCTACCCCATCCTGTGCAGGTTGTGAATCAGGTAATCAAAAGAAAAATCGGGTAGCCACTGGCAAAGTTGACATGCTTTATTTCAGACGCGAGCTCCACTGGCCAATGGTTCAGAGCCACTGCCTTTGATACTGAAAGTACCCAATAGTGGCAATAAGCCAAGGAGTATATGGGCATGCACGCACAGTTACATCACTCTTATATAATTTGTTTACAATGGATGTGCTAAATCATACCCAGCCGAATATGAGGCGAGGGGGCCTAACTATACTGACTCTGTTTTCCTCACAGATGGAAATAGAAGACAACGGTCTGTGACCAAAGTCTGTCCAGGTGTGTTGACAGACTTCAGTCTTCCTTACTGTGAGATGGGTTACATTAACAAAAACTTAAGGAAAGGGCCAGAGGTAATCGTCTTCTTCTCTGGTGGGTCTGGAGTTTAGGCAGGAGAGGGAATAGCTTCATCCTGTGCTTTGGAAAGAGACAGAGGATTGAGAGACAGGAGGTGGGGAAGGTCAGAGAGACCTTAAGGCTGCTGCTTTATTCCAGCATGTCAAAGCATCATATTTTGGGGTAACAGCTTCTAAGCCCCAAGAACTGAAACTGTTCCCATTGTTTGACATAAAGAACCAAAGGGCAGGGATCTTCGTTTCATCCCCAGGATATTGCAGCCCAGCAAGCATTGAATAGTTGAATGAATGAATGAATGAGCCTGAGACCTACATTCCCAAATGGCAGCAGTCACATTGCTTGCCTGGGCCCTTGAAGGCATGTACCTTTGCCAGCCTGCCCTGCACCTCTGACCTACCATTCTGCATGCCAGCCCCCACCTGCTGCTGGCCCCTGTTCTTGTCTCTCTGGTCACACTAGCCTTCTTGCTTTCACCACTGGCCCTTGGCTTGAGCAGTTTGCTCAGCTAGAATGCTCTTTCCCCCTGGTCCTCTCTGCCTGCTTCACTCCCACTCATTCTGCATGATTGACTCAAGCTGTCCTTGATCCTTCTGCTTAGGTCAGCCCTTCTGAGCATGGAGAATAACTTTGCCCTCAGTCAGATTTTAAATAATCTACTAGAGACAATTCCTTTCATTCCATTTTTAGAGATGTAAAAGGTTTTTCATCCCCTCATGGAGATGGGCGCCCCCTGACTACTCTGACTTCTGAGCTTGGGCTTCAGATGCTGTGCAGCCTTCCCAAACCAGGCCCTCTGAGTCAACCCTGAAAACCAGTTCTACAGGGCAGGGCCAAGGTGTGGAATTATCCCACCGGTCCTCTGTTTACCCAGGACTTGTATTATACTGGGCCTCTTCAACAGATCCCATCTGTGTCAACACTCAGGGGAAGACAGAGAGGGGGTCTGGCAACCCAGGGCATTCTGGCAACACTGCTCAACTTCATAACAGGACCAGGACTGACACCCTATCCAACTGAATAACCACATGACAGAGGGCTCTTCCTGGGAACCTGGAGACAGAGAGAGGGAGTTGCCAAACACAGGCTTCTGGGCACTGTCACCCGAGTACGCCATAAGAATTCTGGACTAGCAGAAGTGGAGAGCAGCTTCCCTTCTCTACCCAATTTAGAGATGTGGATATTGAGGGTCAGAGAAGGTAAATGGTTTATCCAAAGCCACATAGTACATGAATCTCAACGTAGGTTTCACTACATTTTCTGGGTCTGGGCTTCTGCAGCTGTAATGTCAGGACTTCTAAGTTCAGTCTCTACTAGCTGTGAGACCAAGGCATAGAAATAGATGAAAATGGACAGAATTTAGCAGCTCTTATCCAGGAGTGTACTATATACTGATGTCTGGGCCTCACTCCTCATTTTCTCGGTCTGGAGGAGAGCCCTGATGTGTGGATTTTGAAAAGCCCCTTAGAGATTCTTTTTTTGTTTTGTTCTTTTTTTTTTTTTTTTTGAGACCGGCCGCACCGCGCTCAGCCAGTGAGTGCACTGGTCATCCCTATATAGGATCCGAACCTGCGGCGGGAGCACCGCTGCGCCAGCGCTGCACCCTCCCGAGTGCGCCACGGGCTTGGCCCGCCCCTTAAGAGATTCTGATATTCAGTGCTAGATGGGAAGCACGGGCCTGTCTGATGCTTAACTCTTTTCTAGCTTGACAAATATTTAGCTGTAGCTATTGTGGACTTTGTTTTTTTCCAGTTGCTGGCTGGTAACAGGGATCAAACCCTGGACCTCTGTGTTATCAACACCATGCTCTAACCACCTGAGTTAACCGGCCAGCCCTTCAGCTGCAGATATGAAGATGAGGCTTATGCTGGAGTGGGGCAGTTTAGCTTTCTAGGAAGCATCCTGGAAATTAAAAAAGTTTTGGTTGTCACAATGATGCGGGAGGTTCCTCTGGCATTCAATGATGGGATGCAGCTCCTTACAACGAAGAAATGTCCTGAGTCCTGTACATCTTGTGAGCATCCTGCCAGAACATTCATTTAGATGAAAAGCCTGTTCATAGTCACTTGAGCCACAATCTCAACTTCACTTTACATACAAGAAGTGTTTTTTTAAAACATTGTGACTACCATGTTTAGACATATGACTACCATGTTGAAAGTTGCATGTACGTTGTCCTTCATTGTGTTTGGAACTTCATCAAATTTAACTCCACAGTTTTGTAAAACCATACTACCCATGGCAATGCTACTCACACAGTAATTGAGTCACCAAGGCACCATCTGTATATTGGTCTGCATTGGTAGCTTTCCCATTCATGATGGTTGTATGTAGTTAAATGAATATCCTAATTTAGCCCTTATTTCAAAATATTAAACATAAAGGAAAAAGTGACAATACTATTCAATTAAACCTTGTCTTCTGTTAAATGCAAACTTACCCATTGTAAGTTCATGCACCTGCCAGACTTCATGCATGATTTTATCATCACGACTTTCACTTTTAAAGTTAGGGTGCTATAGCTTTGTAAAAAGAATGATATGTGTAGGTAAGTACATAAGAATTTGATTTCAGAATAGGAAAAAGTAGTTACAAAAAAATATTTGTTACAAGCAAATATTTGGATCTGGTTGGTTTGAGATTTTACTGATCTACAAGCAAAAAAACCTGCAGGAAAACAGTAGATCTGTAGCTCTCAGACAAGCCTTGCAAAGGCCTAGGCTGCCCTAGAGCAGGCAAGGGGTACTTGGACTAATCAACTTGTTCGAATCAGGTCCTGACAGGGATCAAAGACAGACGTAGAGCAACAAGTTGAGAGGGCTGGACTGGGCTTATCCAGTCACAGAGCTCAGATTGGAGTCTTTTTTTTTTTTTTTTTTTTGAGACTGATCACACCGTGCTCAGCCAGTGAGCACTGTGAGCGCACCGGTCATCCCTATATAGGATCCGAACTCACGGCGGGAGTGCCGCTGCGCTCCCAGTGCCGCACTCTCCCGAGTGCGCCATGGGCTCGGCCCTCAGATTGGAATCTTATTTGAACATATCCTGGACACCGTGGAGGGGGTTAGATTAATAATTCTTGATTGTTCACTTTGGGTCAGGGCTCATATGTGTTGGGTACACATATCCACCTCTTACAATTTTACAACAGTCCTAGGGTAGATATTATTAACCCTTGTTTTACAATTGAGGAAGCCCAGGCTTAGACAGTCAAAACAACTTGCAGGAGGCTGCACAGTGGTTTCTGGGCAGAGACCTATTTCCCCAACTTCAAAGCTGTTCTGTCATCTCAGGCCCCAGCTGATTTCCTTCTGCCAAAGGAAGTTTGTATTTACTTGGTTTTTGATAAACAGTCACTCTCTGCTTTTGATGTTTTGGTAGAAGTGACTGTGCAATCTCGATAGTAACAGTGGGCCTCTGTGGGAATGGTGGGGCTTCCTTAGGAAATAACTTTTTGTTCTCTGAAGGCTTGGCCACTCTGACTTCAGCTGAACTGGCACCTGGGACATATACCTGGGCAAGGCCAGGGGGCCCACTCAAGACATTATAACTCAGTGACTCACTGCCCTTTCTTGCTCATTCCAGGGTGGCAATGTCCGGGCACCTGCTCCCTGCTGTGGGTGCTCCCACGTCTGGCTGGCCCTTAGCCTCTCCGTTCCCTGGTGGCAGCTCTGCTGTGATCAGCCCAGCCTGCTGCTGGAGCTACTTGCTGGTTTCCTGACCCCGGTGGGCATTCAGGGCTCCATGACTATTGTTGGTTTCCTGCAGAGGGCTTTCCTACAGGCCATTCCTTTCCAGGAGTGCCTCAGAGGCTGCAAACCTCCTAAGATCTGTCCACAGCCCTGTCCCGAGGTGAGCTTCCAGAGATGGTCCCCAGTTGAGCAAGGGTGTCAGGAACAGGAGTGGGGGCATGGGGAGTGTGCTTTTGCTTCTGAGAATGAGGAGTATGTGCTCATGTATGAGGGGAGGGTTATCACTAACTTGGCCGTGGATGGCTGCCATGTCAAGCAGAACCAGATTTTCTGGCATGATTTGTTTTAACAGTTGGTAGACATAAGCACTGCAGTGAGATCCTCCCAGCCTAAATTAAAGAAGCCACACAGAGAAAAAAAAAACCCAGATCATCTTCCTCCACACCCCCCACATTCTCCCCAAGCCCTCCGTCATTAGCAGCAATTTCTGAGCCTCACTGGTTACCCATAGTCATTTACAGTCCTGCCCAATCGTTTGTTATCCTGCAAGGCACCATGATGGTACCAAAGGACATCTTGGGGAGCATTACCCCCATCCCCCACATACATTTTCTTCTACCTTCTTAAACCATCCCAAACGAACAAACAATCTTAGTAAAAACATTGTGCTTTCTGTGTCCAGGGATGTACTTCTCAATCTTTACTGTGCATATATATCACCTCGGGATTTTGTTAAGATGTAGATTCTGATTTAGGAGATCTGGAGTGGGGTCCCAAGAACCTGCATTTCTAACAAGTGATGCCAGTGCTGCTCTCAGGAAACCACACTTTGAGTATGAAAGCTTCAGGTAACCCTGTCTCTGCCTCCCACCAGCCAGGTAAGTGCCTCTCCATTTTATTCTGCAGTCAGAGGGAGTGTGGGGTTGGGGAGCAGGGGTGCCTGACGTTTAACTAGAAACAGCATAAGGCTAGGCCTGTGAACCAAACTGACTCCATTTTCCCTGCAGAGGACACTTTGTTACTTTTCCACTCCTCAGTCATGAGTCCCGTCAGGGCAAATAATTACCCCGTGGGCTGCCCGGGACAGACTGAAATAAGAGAGGAAACAGATATTTACTGAGTTGCAAAACCCCTCCCCAAGGCTTGTTTACTACAATTATAAAAGTTACAGATTAACCTTAAGACCCCTTTAGGAATTCCCACCTGTGCACAAAGCATCAAGGTGACTGCTACAATGACCTTCCTGGGTTGACAATGATGAACACCACTGCCTAGTGAGCATGTGCCCAAGATGCAATCAGGAAGAACAGAATGGACCACGTCCAGTGACACTGGCCTGCCACCTCTTAATTCCTTTCCCTATAAAAGACCCTGAACAGCTCCCCTGGGGGGCTAGCTTTACTGTCGCTACCCCCCTTATGCATAAGTCCATCTCCTCTTTTAATAAAGTATTGCTTGCTTTACTATTTGCGTACTTTGTTTATTTGTATGACTTTTGAATCTGAGAGCCTAATTTAATCACTGGCAAAAATTGGAAAGCTTTGGACACCAGAAAAGACTCTAGCTGCAAGAGGCAAGTGGCCACTGGGACTATGGACCACTTGCTCCCATGGGGCCACTTGCTCCCATGTCTCTGCTGCTGGTATGTCTCTCCTGGAGTCCCTGGCCTAAATCCTGACAAGGCAATGCTTTATTCTCTTTACCTTTCTCTGATTTTTCTGAGCCTTCTTCTGTTTGGTTGGATTGAATCCACATCTGTATAGGTTCACCCTGGAGGGCTCCTGGCTATGCTTTGTTTTTCTGATTTAAATCTAGTCAATACTTTTCTTCTTTATGCTGAAAACAGTGGGGAGGACTGCTTTTATCAATTACTGTTAATGGAATAAGTTGGCCCCACCGATTAGGACTAGGCTAAACTAGACCCCACTGCTCCTCTTTTCTGTTTGCTTGGTTAGACATTTAGTTGAGTACTGGCAATCTGAATAAACCTTCCAGTCCTTGCATCAACTTTTGGACTTTCAGGTCATTTGTTTAAGGTGAGAGGGCAAGCCCAGCCTGACTTGTTGGTAACACTCTCTCTCTCTCTCTCTCTCTCTCTCTCTCTCTCTCTCTCTCTCTC
>NW_007729186.1:32017-33958 GCF_000696425.1 Galeopterus variegatus
TCTCTCTCTCTCTCTCTCTCTCTCTCTCTCTCTCTCTCTCTCTCTCTCTCTCTCTCTCACACACACACACACACACACACACACACACACATGGAGCCTCATGGATCCTAGAGTTAAAAGCCCAGACCGGGTTCTAGTCTGGGCTCTGCCAAGAACTGCCAGGAGTTACATCCCTCTCTGCGCCTTGGTTTCTTCATGTGTATTCTCACTGGTTGAGCTGGCAAAAAGGTGAAGGCCCCTCTAGCTCTAGCATTCTTTGATTCTAATTAATTAACATGCATATTTGAGGTCCTTGCTACAAAGTCTGAAGCCTCGGCTTCCCATCCGAACTCCACTCCATCCTGCTAGTGTGTGTTTGGGAGGATCGTTACCTTCTCTGGTGTTGGTGCCCGTGTTTACAAGTTGGAGAATGATGAGAGTCATTTGATCTCGCCAAGTCAGGACTTAAGTAGGGCCTTGTACGTAAAGGTGCTTGGCATAGTTCTTGGCAAAGTAAGCCTCAGTCAGTATGGCTGAATTGGTTTGTACATCTGGGAGAAGGTGCCTAGCATAGTTCTTGGCAAAGTAAGCCTCAGTCAGTATGGCTGAATTGGTTTGTACATCTGGGAGGAATTAACAGACTGCCTACTGTGTAACAGGGTGTAGGGAGGAATCAGACATGACCCTGCTCCCTAGTCATCTGGGTGCATGGATTCTGGATTAAAGGACGGGAGGTTACAGCTAAGAAGGGGTTGGGGGGTGCGGTGCAACTCCTAGGGTAGAGGATGGGGAGTGGGGGACAGCATGTCTGGAACTCCCAAGTAACTCCTGATGAGTAGACATTAGCAGCAGGCCCCAAAACATTTTCTGGCCCTTCAACATGAGGGTGTCAGTGCCTGATTCAGGGGCTCTGGATGGAGAGATGTCTGGGACTTCTGATGGGTGGGGGTGGGGAATCCCAGAGATAATGTGCTCGACTCCTTCAGGGCCTTGACCATTCTGGCTGGGAAACTGGAAAGTGCTGACAGGGGTTAGCAGAGGAGGGCAGCTGTGATAACAAGGAATTTCATCTTAAAGCACTGGATAAGGATAATGATAGTAGTGATGAGGATGACCTAATTTTAGTGTCATGACAACATTTTGCAAGGGGCTGAAATTGGGTACCCTCCTTAGTGTCATTTTTGTTTGGAAGATTTCAAGATTCCATCTAGGCATCATTCAAAAAATCCGTTGACAAAATACTGTATGCAGGTCACTGATCAGTTACATGTAACTACTCTGCCTTCTGCATCCACTAAATTAGCCTCATGACAACATGGGCAAGTCACCGAAAACCTATTTGAGATTTAGTTTTTTCATCTGGAAATGAAGGGTGACCTTTGTGATCCTGGTGAGTCTTTTCACTTGAATATTAGATGATTCCCAACACTGCTCATGAAAATAAAGTAGTGGTAGCATTTTTGCCCAACACCTGTAGTCTCTGCTCTTCAGTTGTTTTTTGGTGGGAAGGGGAGGATGGGGATGGTATTTCCATTAAAGGAGTTTTCATGTTGCTTTTCTTCAGGCACCATTGGCCTCGATGGAAAAATCAAGTTTTTCCAGGAAAGAGACAAGGGGCAAATCCCTTGGTCACCCATTAAAATCTTAAATCTTAGAGACCCACGTCCAGTGATTGTTTTGGATCAGTTTGTACAATGCTCTGCAGGCCGACTCTTTCAGGGGCTCCAAGTGACCAAATGTGGCCAAAAAGTTGATTTTAAAAAGCCAGTCTCCAAGAGAAAATGGTGACTACCTGCAGCAAGCAACAGCCGCAAGCCGGACTAGTGTCAGTCACTCACAGCAGAGCCTGGCACCCACTCCTGCCTGGCCTGCAGGCACCGCGCGTGCGCCGTGGGGACGGGCGGGGACGCGGGGCCTTGCGCCCGAGTGGGGCGTGCGCGCGGCCGGCGGCGACGGGGCCGC
>NW_007729186.1:33968-48694 GCF_000696425.1 Galeopterus variegatus
CGGGGCCTTGCGCCCGAGTGGGGCGTGCGCGCGGCCGGCGGCGACGGGGCCGCTCCCGCCGGGGCTCGCGGAGCCATTTCCGGCAGGGGCGGGGCCGGAGGCTGCTGGAACCTTAAATCTCGGCGCCAGGTGTGGTTGCAGGATCCTGGTGGCCCGGGAGTCCGCTGCGCGCTGAGGGAGAGGAGCGGGAGGTGGAGCCGGGCCGGCGAGGCAGAGTGTCCGAGGGAAGGGAAGGGGGAGGTGGAGGGGCAGCTGCGGGCTCCGCAGGAGCGGGGAGGCTGCGGACTGGAGAGGGCTCGGGCCGGGCCCGATCGAGGGCGAGCAGAGGCGGGCCGGCGGCTGGGCCTGCGGCGGGCTCTGAGGGCTTGAGAGGGCTGAGGGCCGGGCGCCACGCCGAGGTCGGAGCGAGTGGAAGGTCCGTGGGGGGTGGAGGGAGGACGCCAGGGCCGAGATGGAGGCGGGTTTGGAAGTCCGCTCCCAGGGCGGGCTCGAGTGGGCTTGCGGCGGCCAGGATTTGCTGGTCCTTGAGACGTGAGGGAAGGGTTATGGGGATGGAGGGCTCAAGACGAGAGCGAAGCCCTCCTGTGTGTAGACGGAGTCCGGCGGAGGCTGTCTCCTGGGCCTGGGGCTGCCCTCAGCGTCCGATCCTCAGCCCGGGTTGGGTTGGATGGGCTGCGCTCCGGGCTCCGGGACCCCAGTTGGGGCGGGCCGGGTGTTTCCCTTAGTATCTGCCTGGCTGGAATGCTTCGTGGGAGGCTGGATCTGGGTTAGTTTCATCAGCTGTGGGAGGGAAACCTAGTTGCGTCAGGGTTATATTGTGCAGGTTTGGGGTGCTAGGGGTGGAGAGTGATATCTGGCAGTGAAATCTGATCCTTCAAAGGAGGGTGAGAACCATTTCTCTGCTGCTCTGGCGAAATCTAGGCGGGACGGTGAGACAGTTTAACGCTTTGGAAGTAAACAAACCTGATTCCCTTTTACAGACACGGAAAGAGGGGTCACTGAACTGACGGCTGGAAGAGGAAGATGCCTAGTTCGGACCTTCTAATGTTGGTGAGTCTTTTCCAGACATCCTCTTGTTGGAAGTCACTTGTAATTTTCAATTGTTAGTCCAAAGGATTTCACCTCTGACACTTGCTTTTGGTAACTGAGTATTTCTGCCACCTTTTCTTTTGGGTTAATGATCAGGATGAAGAAATGAATTAATATGTGCATACAGTATATGTAGAACTTAAACATTCTTGAAGAATCTTTTTCAAGGTTTTTGCAGTTGGTTTTAATCTCTCCCTTTCCATACTACCAGAGCAGTTTTAAAACCTCTATTATTGCATTTTATCAGGGTCCGCCATAAATTAGTTTATAAGTGTTTGTCTGCCAGACTAGTTAAGATTCTCTGGAAGGCAGATATTATGCTTTACTTATTTAGAGATGAATAAACACCTATCAGAGTGCTCTGAATATAGTAAGTGCTTAACAAATTGCTTATTGAATTAAACTAGTCAGAATTTAAGTTCTTGGGCTGAGAAGCATGCCTGCTTTGGTAGAGGCTGTTTTCTCCTCTCCCCCTGAGATCTTGCTGTGCTCTTTGTTCCCTGAGCAGGGAGAATAGTATTGCCAAATGAGTGTTTACCAAAATGACCTTTTATTCCTGGGACATTTGTGGTTCTCTATAGGCTCTTTTGTGTGAAAATTGTGGGGAGACCATAGCTTTCAAATAGCGATATGCAGAAAGTGTCCGGATTTAGTTTTTGTTTATTAAGTCACTTCTCTGAGTCTGATATCTCTTTGTACAAAATCAGTAATTTAAAAACAATTCCTTTCTCTCTCTTTATCTTACTATCCTATAAATTTGGTTGTTGTCACTGGGAAATAGGGAAAAACTAGTAGTGAGGTTTTTTTAATTCCCAGTGTTGACTTCTTGTGGTAAAACCTGTGAGGTCTGCAGGAAGGATAAAGAAGAGGGAAACTAAGTTGTAATTCATTCTGGTTTGAGTCAGGGAACAAGGATGATTTTAGGTTGTGCATGAAAGACATAGATGAATACTTGGTTTATCCACAGATCCCAATGAAAAGTTCACCTAAAATAGTTTCTTGCCCCAAATTTCATGGATTTCAGTAGATAATAAATAGAATTACGTAATTTAAAATTCTTATTGCAAGAGCATTATGTTAGAAACATTGGAAACTATAAATAAGCAAAAGGAAATACCCCCCCTCCGCCTTTCCATCTCCTATCCCTGCCCCCACCCCTGTAATAATTTCATCACCCACGGATAACCACTGTTAGAATCATGGAGGGTTAATGGAGAATGACTTGTAATGATTGGCAATTTTTGTTTTTCCTCTTACAGATCAGTATGTTTATGTAAATTAGATTCCGATATGTAAGTAAGATATTTCTCCAGGCACAGAGATGTGCTTATTACTTCTTGGAGCTATAAGTTTAACAGTCTCAGCAGTGATTGCTTTTATTCAGAATATTAATTTTGGAATCAGTTGTGTTTTAAAGTATTTCTCAGGCTGTTGCCATACCTTTCACTTCCTCATCTGATATTCTGGAATGTTTAAGGGTGTTGCTTTGCTTGTTGCTGTAAGGAATTAATTTATAGATATGAGTGACCCTTGAAAATCATCACTTTCCGAAGACAATTTACATGTTGCATGAAGTGCTTTCACTGGAAAAGTTGTCATCCCTTCCTTGGCTGTAACGTGCTATTTGGGGCTAAGTGGTAAAGAAACAATGACCAGGGCTGGGTTTTCAAAGGAGCACTAAAATCATCGTGATCTGAGTTCAAGGTGTTTCTCTTAACTACTTTATATGATGCGTGAGACAAGTTCTTGGTCCTGCAACTGAGAAGAAAGGACTTAAGTGAATGAAAAAATAACCTCAGTGCAGGGCATCATCTCACAGAATCTCAGAATTAGAAACAATCTGAGAAGTCATGTTATGCGGCTTCTTACATTGTACGTGAATCTTTTTTAGGATGTCTTTCATGAATAGACATCCATTCACTCATCCTTTCTGCTAGTGGAATAACATGAGCAAAAGCTAGGAAAGAATACAAGGTGGATTCAGGAATAATAATATAACTCCAATAGCTAACATATATATATATATTGAGCATGTATTTATGTTAGGTGTACAAATAGATACTCTACATACTCCTTTAACTTTAACAAGAACCCTTTGAAAAATATGCTGGCATCCTCCTTTTATAGATGAAAAACTAGACTTATAGAGGGTAACCATAGCAATTTAGTGGTGGAATCAAGTTTTACCTGAGTTGATCTGGCTTCGGATGCCTCTTTCCTGTCTACTCTGTGATGCTGCCTCTGGGCCATAGTCACTATAAGGGGCAGAGGTTACTGACCATTGTGACTGATGAGAGGTTTGTGTAGAGCAGAAGGGGTGGTATAGCACTTTGAAAATGTGGGAAGGGAGAGGGAATCTTTTGTCTTCCAGTATAGTCTTGTCTGAAAATACATGTTTCATTATAAATCTTGCTTATTTTCCTTTACATTGCAGTTAGGGCATTATACTGAAATTTTAAATTTTGTGTGTATAGCTTTAATGTTATAATTTTTGAGTTTTATTTCAGAATAGTAAAGGAACATTATAAAATATTTATTGTAAAAAGAGGGCTTTGGGTCTAATAGGATTGAAAAACACTTGTGTGGACAGTATGCTGTGAGAGAAAATTTGAAGATCATCTGAAGTCTGTATATAACAAACCTTGAACCCAGACTAAGGAGCTTGGGCTGTCACCCCTCAGTGTATTCCTGCTGTCAATTTTGTCCGCATTTGTTTAGGGTTTTTCCATTTGCTCGTATGTAACATGTCACAGACTATAATACTTTCCACCTATGTCTCAGAGGGAATAAAATGAGTGTATGTGTTCATCTACTGAGAGTTGTGATGCTTCCAGAGGGAATTCAAGTCAGGCAATTTTGTAGCAGCCTTTCTTCACTTTGGCAACCATTCTTTTCAGCCATATTTTCCTCCCCCTCAGTTCATGGGGGTGGTATCACTTTGCAAGTTGCCAAGTAGTTGTAGTTTTTAGGAAAAGTTACTTTATAAAGCCAAGTCTACCCTTGGTGGTTTTTCTCTTTTCCTTTCCGAAGATGAATAAATTAGCTGGTATTCATAGGTGAATCAAGGTAAGTATGTCTGGCCTGCTAGTGCTAGGTGGGGTCTGAGTGATAACTGTTTATCTAGGACAGTCATTCTCGATCAGGGACAATTTTGCTCCTGCAGGGACATTTGGCAATGTCTGAAGATGTTTTTGGTTGTCATACCTGAGGAGTGCTACTGGCATCTAGTGGGTAGAGGTCAGGGATGCAACTAAACATAACCAAGAATTATCTGGCCTAGAATGTCAGTAGTGCTGAGGTTGAGAAACTCTGGTCAAAGTTTCCTTGACGTAGATAGCTGGGTACCTGTGTAACTTTTGCCTTCATGTGGGTGAGGGCATGAATTTTTTCTTGGAATTTGATGGGTCTGTTGCAGTATAAGTCCGTGGATCAAGCCCTGCTGCTTTCAAGTATATATTGGAGAGTATACAACATGATCTTCTGCAGTAGAGCAATATTCTTAAGAAATGCTTTCCTTTGCAGCATTTCTGTAGCACTCTTCTTGATTTGAAAATGGCAAGCCTCTCAGTGTTTTGTTTTTTAGGTTCAAAAATTGAATCTTTTCAAATCTTTCAGCTTCATCTTTGACCCTTGAATCCTTTTTAGGGATGTTTTCTTTCTGAATCTCAAATGGGATTTATGCAATAAACTGAAAAATTGACGTTAAAAGCTCATTTCTATTATTTGAACCTGGTATCTTTGTAGAATTAGCTAGAAGAAAGGGAAAATTGGGACAGATAGGACATTTAAAAATTTTGTTGACATTCGAGTGACCATTGTAGGATGAGCACTGTATTTGGCATTGTTCCAGTCTTGTAAATGAAGCCAAACTGTAATAATTTCTCCAGTCTTTGGTCTTCAGGAAAGGGGAGTTATAAATAAACTCCAAATTCCTGTATTTGGCTTAGCTTTATGGTCTCTGTGTCAGAAATTTTTAGTAACATTTACCTTCTTAATGAGGCTTTGCCCAATCTAATAGTACGTATAGTTTGTACAATTAGTGGCAGAATTGAGAATCACCCTGGGGTTAAGAATTTTCCATAGGGAATTGATTTGTAGTGAATCAGTCTGTATGTGTAAATACACAGAACCCACTTATTGAGAGAAAAATCATGCTGTGGAGTAAGGGGAAGTGGAGCCATCTGGGAAGATGGAATAGTGAAGGCTGAAACTAGTTTGTTGGAGATATCAGTCATCTTCTGGCACACTCCAACAGTGTGCTTGAGGAGATCAGGAGACTATTTACAAAGGCTGGGCAGAGCTAAGGAAAACCAACAGGGGATGGTGAAACATCTCAGGGCTAGCAAGGGAGAGTCACTGTTATTCTCAGGCCTGAGGGGGCAAGGGAGGGAGTAATTTCTGGAACCTTGAGAGAGTTTAGCTGAAGGAGAGGGTAGCCTGTAGGAATGCAGCTGCTGCCAACCACTGGCCCAGCAGGAAGGGAATCAAAGGGAATAAATACCTCAGACTCTTTTCCCACTTTCTGATCTTTTGCTGGAGGCTTCCATTGCTCCAACCTAACTGGAAACGAGAGAGTAAGCCTGGTTGATTTAATTCATACAGGGCAGCCTTGTAAGGCACGTAGCAGAGTTGGAGAAAATTGGATGGAGTATCTGGAGAAGAAAGGGAGAAAACCCAGCATGCTGAAGTTGAGGTCAAGTTAGTTTTAAAAGGCACAAGCGAGAAGATAGTGCCTGAGCAGAATCTTGAAGATGGGTAGGTATGGATTGTTACAGAAAAGGAATGTTCTTGCTGATAGTAACAGAAGGATAGATTCAGAAGCAAAGTGTCACCATAGGTTTGGCAAGGCCAGAGCTGCTTTGTTCCAGTAATAGCCTTAGAATCTTAATTGGCTGAAGGGCTTTAGAAACCTTGAAGTCCAGCTTTCTTGTTGCATAGGAATTCCTTCCACAGTGCCCTATCTGAAGTGAGTATGGAATACTTTCTCAGGGGCTTCTTTCCAGTGTTGGAGCAGCTTTAATTGTTAGAAAGTTTTTCATTTGTCCAAATCACTGAATATATCAGTTAGGTTTAGGTTTGACTATACATTACAGGACAACCTAAAGTAATAGAGATTTTTTAAAGATAGAGGTATATTTCTTTGAAGTAAGAGAGCAGGCTAGTTAGCTCAGTTGGTTAGAACATGGTGCTAATAACACCAAGGTCTAGGGTTCGATCCTTGTTCCTGGCCAGCCAGCAAAAACAAAACAAACAAAAAATAAAGTAAGAGAAATCTGGAGTAGGCAGTTTCTGGCCAATATGGCCATTCCTGGGTCCTGCGGTTCCAGGCTACTTCTGTTTGTGGTTCCACCTTGTCAGGTTCATGTTTCATTCAGCAGGAAGAGGAAAGGGAAGAAGGGCTTATTCTCCTTTTTAGTTAAAAGTGCTTTTGTGTGAAATTTATTATACATACAGCACTGTGTATAAAGCACATATCTACATTTTAAAGAATAATAATAAAGAAAACAACTATGTATCTACCACCCACATTAAGAAATAGAGCTTTTACCCCTGACCCCTTAGGCCCTACCCTGTTAAGTCTCTTTCCCTCTTTTCTAGGGATAATCATTATCCTGACTTTTAGAATAATTATTCCTTTGCTGTATTTTTTTTTGAACAGTGTTATCACCTGTGCATGCACCCCCTAAGTTTTGTTTTTTTAACTTGATGTAAATGGATTTATATGTGTTTTTTGTGATTTTCCTGTGTTGCTTAGTATTTGTGAGATTCATCAGTGTTGTTGCATATTAGCTTAGTTCATTCATTTTCATTGCTGTATGGTATTTTATTGTATGAGTAGACCTCAGTTTATTCATTTGACTAATAATGGACTTTTGGGTTTCCAATTTGGCACTTTTTGGAACGTTACTGTTATGAACTTTTTTTTTCTTTTTATATCTTTTCTTTTTTCTTTATTTGTTTTTTATCTTTTTATTTTTATTTTTTAAATTTTATTTTATTTTATTTTACTTCTCAAAATACATTGTACTTGATTTTCATGCCCCTTTACCCATTCTTCCCTTCCCCCATTGTATCTGTGCACTTGGCTTAAATAGTTCAAGGAATTTTGTGGTTATTCTGTGTTCTTCCCCCCACCCTTTATTTGTTTGTGTGTTTATTTATTTATTAATTTTTAGCTCCCACAAATAAGTGAGAACATGTGGTATTTCTCTTTCTGTGCCTGACTTGTTTCACTTAATATAATTTTCTCTAAGTCCATCCATGTTGTTGCGAATGGTAGTATTTCATTCTTTTTTATAACAGAGTAGTATTGCATTGTGTAGATGTACCACAGTTTCCTTATCCAGTCATCAGATGATGGACATTTCGGCTGGTTCCAGCTCTTGGCTATTGTATATAGAGCTGCAATAAACATTGGAGTACAGGTATCCCTTCAGAATGATGATTTCCATTCTTCTGGGTATATTCCCAGCAGTGGGATGGCTGGGTCATATGGTAGATCTATCTCTAATTGTTTGAGGAACCTCCATATTGTTTTCCATAAAGGCTGCATCATTTTGCAGCCCTACCCGTAATGGATAAGAGTTTCTTTTTCTCTGCAACCTCTCCAGCACTTATCGTTGTCAGTCTTTTGGATGTTAGCTATCCTAACTGGAGTGAGATGGTATCTCAGTGTGGTTTTGATTTGCATTTCCTGGATGCTGAATGATATTGAGCACTTTTTCGTGTGTCTGTTGGCCATTCGTGTATCTTCCTTTGAGAAATGTCTCTTCAGCTCCTTTGCCCATTTTTTAATTGGGTTATTTGTTTTTTGTTGTAAAGTTGTTTGAGTTCCTCGTATATTCTGGACATTAATCCTTTGTCAGATATATATTTAGCAAATATTTTCGCCCACTTTGTTGGTTGTTTCTTTACTCCGTTGATTGTTTCTTTTGCTGTGCAGAAGCTGTTTAGTTTGATATAATCCTACTTGTTTATTTTACCTTTAGTTGCCTGTACTTTTGGGTCCTATTCATGAATTCTGTACCCACTCCTATTTCCTATAGTGTTTCTCCTATGTTTTCTTTAAGGAGTTTTATTGTTTCAGGGTGTATATTTAATTCTTTAATCCATTTTGAGTTGATTTTGGTATATGGTGAAAGATACTGGTCTAGTTTCGTTCTCCTACATATGATTATCCAGTTTTCCCAGCAGCATTTGTTGAAAAGGCAGTCTCTTCCCCAGTATGTAGACTTGCTGCCTTTGTCAAAGATCAGATGGCTGTAGGCATATGGGTTAATTTCTGAGTTCTCTATTATGTTCCATTGATCCGTGTGTCTGTTTTTATGCCAGTACCATGCTGTTTGGGTTATTATAGCTTTGTAATATAGTTTAAAGCCAGGTAGTGTTATGCCATCAGCTTTATTTTTTTTGCTCAGGATTGCTTTGGCTATGTGTGGTCTTTTGTTGTTCTTTATAAATGTCTGGATAGCTTTTTCCATCTCAGAGAAAAATGTCATTGGAATTTTGATGGGGATTGCATTGACTTTGTAAATCACTTTGGGTAATATGGACATTTTCACAATGTTAATTCTTCCAATCCAAGAGCATGGGATATCTTTCCATCTTCTTGTGTCCTCTTTAATTTCTCTCAACAGTGATTTGTAGTTCTCTTCATAGAGATTTTTCACATCCTTGGTCAGCTTTATTCCTAAATATTTTATTTTTTTGGTGGCTATTGTAAATGGGCTAGCTTTCTTGATTTCTTTTTCTGCATCTTCACTGGTGGAGTATAGAAGAGCTACTGATTTTTGTGTGTTGATTTTGTACCCTGCAACTTTGCTGAAATCGTTTATCAACTCTAGGAGTTTTTTAATAGAAGCTTTAGGCTGTTCAATATATAGGATTATATCATCTGTAAAAAGGGACAGCTTGACTTCATCCTTTCCAATCTGGATGCCCTTTATTTCCTTCTCTTCTCTGATTACTCTGGCTAGTACTTCCAACACTATGTTGAATAGGAGTGGTGAGAATGGGCATTCTTTTTCTTTTATTTTTTGATGAACTTTCTTGTATATGACAAATGATCACAGGTGCAAGAGTTTTTCTGGGATTTGTATCTACAAATGGAATTGCTGGATTGTGAGGAGTGTACATCCCTAACTTCACTAGATACAGCCGAACTTTTCTAAAGAGGCTGATACAGTTTATACTACTATTAGCAGTATATGGGAGTTCTTGTTTCTAAACAACTTGACAAACTTGATATTTGTAAGGCTTTTTGTTTTTTGCCAATTTGGTAGGCCGGTAAATCTGATTGTGAATGCAAATTCCATATGCATTTCCTAGTTACTGATGAAGTTAAGTGCCCTTTCAAATGTTTATTGATCATTTTGATTTCCTGTTTTGTAGGTGCCTCTTTAAGTCATATGCCTCATCAATTATTTGTCTATTACTTCTTGTAGTTCTATTAGATTTTGTTGTATATATGCTGAGGTTTTGTTACTAGGTGCATACAAATTTAAAATTGGTACATTTTGCTAAAATGAGATTTTTATCTAATAATGCATTTTGACTTAATATATAACACATTAGATTTTCGTCATGAAATAGGCAAACTGTAAATGTTTGATGAATAAATGAATGCCTGTTTTGTGGGCAGAAATTTCAGGACAGTCCTCCTAGCCCATTCTTCTGGCATATTGTCATTTACATGTCCTTTTATCCAACTAAGTCAATAAATCACTTTTGAATTAAAAAAAAGCATAGGGCTTTCTCTTTGAGGTGTAATTTGTATACAGTATGATCAACATATAAAACATTTCCAGCACTCCAGCAAGCTCCTCATGTCCCTTTGGTAGTTGAGGCCTACCAAAGGTAATTATTCTTCTCACCATAGATTAGTTTTTCTGATTTTCGAACTTTATATAAATGGAAACAACAGTACAAGGGTAAGGGTACTTCAAAAAAAGTTCATAGAAAGATTAGTATTATCTTTTATTCTGTTTTTTTCCCATGAACTTTTTGAAGTATTCTTGTGTATTCTCTTTTGTGAGTGGCTTTTTTGCTCAACATTTTGTCTGTGTGATTCAACCATGCTCTTATGTAGCAATAGGTTTTTCTTCCTCATTGCTGTGTAGTATTACAATGTATAAATATATTGCAGTTTATTCTGTAGTTGATGAACATTTATGTTTCTAGTTTTTTGGCTGTTACAAATGACACTGCTACATTCTTTTGGTAAACATAAAACATAAGTAGAATTGCGGTGTCATAATGTATACTGCCAGACAGTTTTCCCAAGTGGTTGTACCAATTTACACACTTATAGGGTTTTTTTTAATATATGATTTTTGATTTAGCTTTGGGCACCAAATGTTAAATTTCTGTTAAGTGTGCCCCTGGAGAGAGCACTGAGAACTCTTTCCTGAAGTAGTATAGGCACTTGTAAAATGTGAAATGCCCTTCCTTCATTTTCTGTAATTCCCCAGAGAGTAAAGCCTACAGCATTCTTGTTTATCCAGTCTATAAATATTAATAAAAATTTGATGGGAACAAAGCAACCCTGGTTCTTTTGAGTATTAAAAGGGCCCTGTTGAGGGCAGAATTTAGAGTTGTAAAACACCATTTGTAGTAGTTAATTCCAAGGCTAAAATAGTAATGATCTGGAACTCTTTAGAATCTACATAGCTGTTGTGGTATATTTACACTTTACACTGAGGATTGGGGAGACCATGTTCTCTGGAGACTCTTTGTTAAGTATTTAAGCTCGTTCTTTTGAACTATGTTTTGGCAGGTGGGTCTAAAAAGGAATAGATTGATCCTGTATTGAGTTCTAGACATAATGGCACCTAGTCTTTGAAAACAATTGAGGCAAATAGAAAATTCTGTTTTCAGACTCTTAACAGAAGGGGATCTAGGGCAAATATGAGAATGCCATGGTGGACCTCCTCGTCTAGCTGAATTGTAGCCAGAGTAGAAGAAAGCCTTGGAAATACAACGAAGGCCTGGGAATCAAACTACTTAAAGCCTCGTCTGGCTCCTTGGTGACTTTGGACTTTGCAAAGATTGCTTTCTCTTGCTCTTTGCTGAAGAGG
Organism: Galeopterus variegatus; assembly: GCF_000696425.1. Classification (NCBI taxonomy): domain Eukaryota; kingdom Metazoa; phylum Chordata; class Mammalia; order Dermoptera; family Cynocephalidae; genus Galeopterus; species Galeopterus variegatus. The sequence goes on from NW_007729186.1 coordinate 45,134, forward strand.
AAAGGAAAATGTTTATCATCAAAAATTCAGATTCATCAGATATTTAATAAATGTTTATTATCTGCAGTCATTTTCTTATTCTCTTACTTCATTTAATATTCACAACAACCCTATGAGTAGACGGTGGCTTGTGAACTTTGTTGAATTATAACAATGGCATCTATTTTTGCAGATGAGCAAAGCTCAGTTGCATAGAGATTCAGTAGTATGCCAAAGGTCACACAACTTCTAAGTGGGAGCTAAAATTAGAGTCGAAGCTTTTGATTGACTAGTTTGGACTTTCTAGGACACCACAGCTGCCTTTCCATAGAACACATTAACGTGACTCTCAGAGTCCATAGTGCAGTGATAAGGTGTCAGTTGAGGTAATTGTTCTTTTCAGATATCCTGAGTAGTTGCTGTAGTATGTGCTTAGGAATTGCCAAAGAAAAAAATGTGTTTTTTAAAAGTTTCATCATTTTAGCAGTTAATAATTCTGTGCATAAACTCTTAAAAAATATCTTTAGACTGTCATGACCCTTTGTCTAGTTTATACATAATTGCTCATCTAAGTAATTCTTAGATACTTATGGTTGCTTTCATTTGGAGTCCAGAGCTTTAACTCATTTTATGGAATTGCAGTTTCTGCAATCTTTGGTCCATTTGGAAGCTTTTTAGGAAGGTCTTTTTTTATTTTTATTTTTTATTTAAAGAAGGCCTTTGAATCCAGAAATCTTAGATGTTTCGTCTTAGCTGAGGGAACATTTGGTGAATGCAAATGGAATTGCTGGGTCATGATATTTTCTTAAGTGTACAACTCAGTGGTTTTTCATATATTCACAGAGTTGTGTACCCATCACCACAATCAATTTTAGAATATTTTCCAAAGAAATCCTGTACTTAGTAGTTGCTTTCTTATTTCCTCTAAGTCCCCTAGTCCTAGACAATGACATATCTACTTTCTGTCTGTAGATTTACTTATTCAGGACATTTCATATAAATGAAATCATACAATATGTAGTTTTTTGTGATAGGCTTTTTTCACTTATAATATTTTCAAGCTTCATCCATGTTGTAGCATGGATCAGACTGCACTCATTTTTTATTGCAGTTATAGGGCTTTTCCTAGAGAATTTTAAGTAATGGATACACCCAGTAGTGTTTCTATTTTGTTCTCACCTTCAGGAGACATAGGGATCTTGGGCTTACTTTATATGTAATAGGACCCTTTGTAAGAATAAGGCTATTTCTATGATTCATTTTAGAGCGGGGGTTATTAACTGAGGAATATGGGCCCCCATGACTAGCCTTCAGGATGTCCTGAACTCTTTGTAATTATTTGCAAGATCTTAAGTCTGCAAGCATTTTCTGGGGAGGGGGAGGGATTTTGGGGGACTGTGACGATCTCTAGCTTTTGTTAAAAGATAATTTTCAAAAAGTAGAATAATCACCCTCATACAGACATAAAATGAACACACGTTAAATATTTTACTTTATTCATAATGAGGAAATCAGGCATATGTTATAACTGGTTCAAAGGAGAAGTTCAGACACATTTATAGATCGGAAATATTGAAATGAATGTGCAAATGGAAGCAAAACTAGTTTCTCCCATAGTGGAGAGGGAAGTCAGCCGAACCTTTATGGGACCTGGCATAATTTGCAAGCTTATAGATGCAGATTAGTTTGCCTTGCTATCAATTATTTACAACTTTCAGAGTTGTAATCAGCTTCCTTAGAATCAGGTAACCCAGAGGGTGTCCTAGATAATGCATAATTTTCCATTGGAAGCACACATTTCCCCCTGCACTTCTATCAGATTATCAGAAAGTCTGAAACTCTTCCAAGTGTTAATTTTAAATTAGATTCCCTCAATTGCTTACTTCAATTTTTAAAAGTAGCTCCTTGGCATCAGGATTTTGAGGGCAGACTTTCCAAAGGGTTTTTTATCTAGGTTGAAGGTCAGTCAGAGACCAAAGGAGAGGTCCTTGTTTTATTGTTTTGAATAGGATTACATGTTACAAATCTCCAGAGAAGTAGCCTTTGCAGTTTACTTAGGTTACACATCTCAGCATAGATTCAAGATTTCTCATCTCTAATAGCAGCATGACTATCATAGCGAAGGGATTTCTACAAATGGTTATAAATTTGAAAGTCTAGATGTCTTAACTCTATGACAATAATCCTATTAGTAAGATAAGTATGGAAAGGGAGAAGCTCCGCTAACTTCTTCCCCAGTTGTGACATTCTTTGTGAAGAATATGGGATTATTTCCACTAGATCTTGCTTATTATCCAAGAAATTCTCATTTTTAGTATTCAGAAGATAATGAACTTTTTTGTACTTTGAAAGGTAACCTCTGTGAATTGCACGGTAAGTCATTTTAGCTATTTATTGTAAGAGACTCTGGGATTTCATGGCAAATTTAGCAACATATCTTGGGTAGGTTTGTGTAGACGTTTTTCCCCTTATCTTACCTACTTAGGCTGAGAGTATATTTAGCTACAAAACCCATAATTGCCCCTACTTCTACATCCTTCAGCATGTTCCTCTGCTTGTTGAACTTAGTCTTATACACTTGAGTCTCCTCTCCTAGTTTAAGCTCCTTGTAGTACCTTTTTTGATCTATTTCAGAAGAAAGGTATTCAGAATTGTTACTCTGACAAGATCAGCATCTGTCTTTACTTGATGCTTTGTCCTGAACACAAGTAAGTAAATACAATAAAAGGACCATTTAGCAATGTTTAGGGTCATCAGCTTTTATGAGCTTAGAGGCTGTGATTTTCCGTGAGTGTACTCCTGATGACTTGGGAGCATTGCATGTCTGTCTCCTGTCTGTGGCCAGGATTGTTTTGTATCTCAGTGATGAAAAGGTGCTTTGCCTGAATACTCCAGCAGTAAGTGTAGCAATTAGACTTTGAAGGGCTTGTGGAATAGTACTGACCATGCATATCTGACTCTTAAGTTTTTTGAGATGAACTTCTGAGATACTTGATCTCTTGACTCACATAATAGACTTTTTGGGGAAATATATGGTTTGTTCTTTATCTTCTAAGGAATGATGATTCAGCCTCTTCAAACACATCTGTTTCACAGTCACCACTGGTTGCTTGGAGTGGCTGTTTGGTTTTGTTGCTCAATTCTTACTTCTTCTTTAATGACCTGAGGGAGTTTCCCCTTCGAGCTTGTGATCTGTTTTTGCTGATCAACTGTAGTGCCTTTTGAGGCTCTAAAGATGATAGTGTTTTCTTACCTGTTGACTTTGCACTTTGAAGTTTTGCAGAATGTAGTATGAAAGAGTCAGATTCAATTTGCTGTTTTCTGTGTTTGTAAGGCTGGAGTAAGAATAAATGCACTAACTCTCTGGGTCTCTTGTATTTTAACTTCACACCCTAATCTGAGTCTCAGTCCTCAGAGTACCATTTAATCTTGAGACCATAAGACGGTGGGTGAACTGGGTGAAACAGGTTTTTCTTTTCCTCAACAGCCCATTCCTGCTTTAAGGCTCAAATTTCTGGCTCTTCTGGAAAAACTGTTGGGTGTTGAATTATGCAGTTGTATTAGAGGTAAAGAAAGTGGCAG
>NW_007729186.1:49694-58066 GCF_000696425.1 Galeopterus variegatus
TTTTTTTGGTGGCTATTGTAAATGGGCTAGCTGTCTTGATTTGTTTTTCTGCATGTTCACTGGTGGAGTATAGAAGAGCTACTGATTTTTGTGTGTTGATTTTGTACCCTGCAACTTTGCTGAAATCGTTTATCAACTCTAGGAGTTTTTTAATAGAAGCTTTAGGCTGTTCAATATATAGGATTATATCATCTGTAAAAAGGGACAGCTTGACTTCATCCTTTCCAATCTGGATGCCCTTTATTTCCTTCTCTTCTCTGATTACTCTGGCTAGTACTTCCAACACTATGTTGAATAGGAGTGGTGAGAATGGGCATTCTTTTTCTTTTATTTTTTGATGAACTTTCTTGTATATGACAAATGATCACAGGTGCAAGAGTTTTTCTGGGATTTGTATCTACAAATGGAATTGCTGGATTGTGAGGAGTGTACATCCCTAACTTCACTAGATACAGCCGAACTTTTCTAAAGAGGCTGATACAGTTTATACTACTATTAGCAGTATATGGGAGTTCTTGTTTCTAAACAACTTGACAAACTTGATATTTGTAAGGCTTTTTGTTTTTTGCCAATTTGGTAGGCCGGTAAATCTGATTGTGAATGCAAATTCCATATGCATTTCCTAGTTACTGATGAAGTTAAGTGCCCTTTCAAATGTTTATTGATCATTTTGATTTCCTGTTTTGTAGGTGCCTCTTTAAGTCATATGCCTCATCAATTATTTGTCTATTACTTCTTGTAGTTCTATTAGATTTTGTTGTATATATGCTGAGGTTTTGTTACTAGGTGCATACAAATTTAAAATTGGTACATTTTGCTAAAATGAGATTTTTATCTAATAATGCATTTTGACTTAATATATAACACATTAGATTTTCGTCATGAAATAGGCAAACTGTAAATGTTTGATGAATAAATGAATGCCTGTTTTGTGGGCAGAAATTTCAGGACAGTCCTCCTAGCCCATTCTTCTGGCATATTGTCATTTACATGTCCTTTTATCCAACTAAGTCAATAAATCACTTTTGAATTAAAAAAAAGCATAGGGCTTTCTCTTTGAGGTGTAATTTGTATACAGTATGATCAACATATAAAACATTTCCAGCACTCCAGCAAGCTCCTCATGTCCCTTTGGTAGTTGAGGCCTACCAAAGGTAATTATTCTTCTCACCATAGATTAGTTTTTCTGATTTTCGAACTTTATATAAATGGAAACAACAGTACAAGGGTAAGGGTACTTCAAAAAAAGTTCATAGAAAGATTAGTATTATCTTTTATTCTGTTTTTTTCCCATGAACTTTTTGAAGTATTCTTGTGTATTCTCTTTTGTGAGTGGCTTTTTTGCTCAACATTTTGTCTGTGTGATTCAACCATGCTCTTATGTAGCAATAGGTTTTTCTTCCTCATTGCTGTGTAGTATTACAATGTATAAATATATTGCAGTTTATTCTGTAGTTGATGAACATTTATGTTTCTAGTTTTTTGGCTGTTACAAATGACACTGCTACATTCTTTTGGTAAACATAAAACATAAGTAGAATTGCGGTGTCATAATGTATACTGCCAGACAGTTTTCCCAAGTGGTTGTACCAATTTACACACTTATAGGGTTTTTTTTAATATATGATTTTTGATTTAGCTTTGGGCACCAAATGTTAAATTTCTGTTAAGTGTGCCCCTGGAGAGAGCACTGAGAACTCTTTCCTGAAGTAGTATAGGCACTTGTAAAATGTGAAATGCCCTTCCTTCATTTTCTGTAATTCCCCAGAGAGTAAAGCCTACAGCATTCTTGTTTATCCAGTCTATAAATATTAATAAAAATTTGATGGGAACAAAGCAACCCTGGTTCTTTTGAGTATTAAAAGGGCCCTGTTGAGGGCAGAATTTAGAGTTGTAAAACACCATTTGTAGTAGTTAATTCCAAGGCTAAAATAGTAATGATCTGGAACTCTTTAGAATCTACATAGCTGTTGTGGTATATTTACACTTTACACTGAGGATTGGGGAGACCATGTTCTCTGGAGACTCTTTGTTAAGTATTTAAGCTCGTTCTTTTGAACTATGTTTTGGCAGGTGGGTCTAAAAAGGAATAGATTGATCCTGTATTGAGTTCTAGACTTAATGGCACCTAGTCTTTGAAAACAATTGAGGCAAATAGAAAATTCTGTTTTCAGACTCTTATTCTTTTGAACTATGTTTTGGCAGGTGGGTCTAAAAAGGAATAGATTGATCCTGTATTGAGTTCTAGACATAATGGCACCTAGTCTTTGAAAACAATTGAGGCAAATAGAAAATTCTGTTTTCAGACTCTTAACAGAAGGGGATCTAGGGCAAATATGAGAATGCCATGGTGGACCTCCTCGTCTAGCTGAATTGTAGCCAGAGTAGAAGAAAGCCTTGGAAATACAACGAAGGCCTGGGAATCAAACTACTTAAAGCCTCGTCTGGCTCCTTGGTGACTTTGGACTTTGCAAAGATTGCTTTCTCTTGCTCTTTGCTGAAGAGGAAAGGAAAATGTTTATCATCAAAAATTCAGATTCATCAGATATTTAATAAATGTTTATTATCTGCAGTCATTTTCTTATTCTCTTACTTCATTTAATATTCACAACAACCCTATGAGTAGACGGTGGCTTGTGAACTTTGTTGAATTATAACAATGGCATCTATTTTTGCAGATGAGCAAAGCTCAGTTGCATAGAGATTCAGTAGTATGCCAAAGGTCACACAACTTCTAAGTGGGAGCTAAAATTAGAGTCGAAGCTTTTGATTGACTAGTTTGGACTTTCTAGGACACCACAGCTGCCTTTCCATAGAACACATTAACGTGACTCTCAGAGTCCATAGTGCAGTGATAAGGTGTCAGTTGAGGTAATTGTTCTTTTCAGATATCCTGAGTAGTTGCTGTAGTATGTGCTTAGGAATTGCCAAAGAAAAAAATGTGTTTTTTAAAAGTTTCATCATTTTAGCAGTTAATAATTCTGTGCATAAACTCTTAAAAAATATCTTTAGACTGTCATGACCCTTTGTCTAGTTTATACATAATTGCTCATCTAAGTAATTCTTAGATACTTATGGTTGCTTTCATTTGGAGTCCAGAGCTTTAACTCATTTTATGGAATTGCAGTTTCTGCAATCTTTGGTCCATTTGGAAGCTTTTTAGGAAGGTCTTTTTTTATTTTTATTTTTTATTTAAAGAAGGCCTTTGAATCCAGAAATCTTAGATGTTTCGTCTTAGCTGAGGGAACATTTGGTGAATGCAAATGGAATTGCTGGGTCATGATATTTTCTTAAGTGTACAACTCAGTGGTTTTTCATATATTCACAGAGTTGTGTACCCATCACCACAATCAATTTTAGAATATTTTCCAAAGAAATCCTGTACTTAGTAGTTGCTTTCTTATTTCCTCTAAGTCCCCTAGTCCTAGACAATGACATATCTACTTTCTGTCTGTAGATTTACTTATTCAGGACATTTCATATAAATGAAATCATACAATATGTAGTTTTTTGTGATAGGCTTTTTTCACTTATAATATTTTCAAGCTTCATCCATGTTGTAGCATGGATCAGACTGCACTCATTTTTTATTGCAGTTATAGGGCTTTTCCTAGAGAATTTTAAGTAATGGATACACCCAGTAGTGTTTCTATTTTGTTCTCACCTTCAGGAGACATAGGGATCTTGGGCTTACTTTATATGTAATAGGACCCTTTGTAAGAATAAGGCTATTTCTATGATTCATTTTAGAGCGGGGGTTATTAACTGAGGAATATGGGCCCCCATGACTAGCCTTCAGGATGTCCTGAACTCTTTGTAATTATTTGCAAGATCGTAAGTCTGCAAGCATTTTCTGGGGAGGGGGAGGGATTTTGGGGGACTGTGACGATCTCTAGCTTTTGTTAAAAGATAATTTTCAAAAAGTAGAATAATCACCCTCATACAGACATAAAATGAACACACGTTAAATATTTTACTTTATTCATAATGAGGAAATCAGGCATATGTTATAACTGGTTCAAAGGAGAAGTTCAGACACATTTATAGATCGGAAATATTGAAATGAATGTGCAAATGGAAGCAAAACTAGTTTCTCCCATAGTGGAGAGGGAAGTCAGCCGAACCTTTATGGGACCTGGCATAATTTGCAAGCTTATAGATGCAGATTAGTTTGCCTTGCTATCAATTATTTACAACTTTCAGAGTTGTAATCAGCTTCCTTAGAATCAGGTAACCCAGAGGGTGTCCTAGATAATGCATAATTTTCCATTGGAAGCACACATTTCCCCCTGCACTTCTATCAGATTATCAGAAAGTCTGAAACTCTTCCAAGTGTTAATTTTAAATTAGATTCCCTCAATTGCTTACTTCAATTTTTAAAAGTAGCTCCTTGGCATCAGGATTTTGAGGGCAGACTTTCCAAAGGGTTTTTTATCTAGGTTGAAGGTCAGTCAGAGACCAAAGGAGAGGTCCTTGTTTTATTGTTTTGAATAGGATTACATGTTACAAATCTCCAGAGAAGTAGCCTTTGCAGTTTACTTAGGTTACACATCTCAGCATAGATTCAAGATTTCTCATCTCTAATAGCAGCATGACTATCATAGCGAAGGGATTTCTACAAATGGTTATAAATTTGAAAGTCTAGATGTCTTAACTCTATGACAATAATCCTATTAGTAAGATAAGTATGGAAAGGGAGAAGCTCCGCTAACTTCTTCCCCAGTTGTGACATTCTTTGTGAAGAATATGGGATTATTTCCACTAGATCTTGCTTATTATCCAAGAAATTCTCATTTTTAGTATTCAGAAGATAATGAACTTTTTTGTACTTTGAAAGGTAACCTCTGTGAATTGCACGGTAAGTCATTTTAGCTATTTATTGTAAGAGACTCTGGGATTTCATGGCAAATTTAGCAACATATCTTGGGTAGGTTTGTGTAGACGTTTTTCCCCTTATCTTACCTACTTAGGCTGAGAGTATATTTAGCTACAAAACCCATAATTGCCCCTACTTCTACATCCTTCAGCATGTTCCTCTGCTTGTTGAACTTAGTCTTATACACTTGAGTCTCCTCTCCTAGTTTAAGCTCCTTGTAGTACCTTTTTTGATCTATTTCAGAAGAAAGGTATTCAGAATTGTTACTCTGACAAGATCAGCATCTGTCTTTACTTGATGCTTTGTCCTGAACACAAGTAAGTAAATACAATAAAAGGACCATTTAGCAATGTTTAGGGTCATCAGCTTTTATGAGCTTAGAGGCTGTGATTTTCCGTGAGTGTACTCCTGATGACTTGGGAGCATTGCATGTCTGTCTCCTGTCTGTGGCCAGGATTGTTTTGTATCTCAGTGATGAAAAGGTGCTTTGCCTGAATACTCCAGCAGTAAGTGTAGCAATTAGACTTTGAAGGGCTTGTGGAATAGTACTGACCATGCATATCTGACTCTTAAGTTTTTTGAGATGAACTTCTGAGATACTAGATCTCTTGACTCACATAATAGAATTTTTGGGGAAATATATGGTTTGTTCTTTATCTTCTAAGGAATGATGATTCAGCCTCTTCAAACACATCTGTTTCACAGTCACCACTGGTTGCTTGGAGTGGCTGTTTGGTTTTGTTGCTCAATTCTTACTTCTTCTTTAATGACCTGAGGGAGTTTCCCCTTCGAGCTTGTGATCTGTTTTTGCTGATCAACTGTAGTGCCTTTTGAGGCTCTAAAGATGATAGTGTTTTCTTACCTGTTGACTTTGCACTTTGAAGTTTTGCAGAATGTAGTATGAAAGAGTCAGATTCAATTTGCTGTTTTCTGTGTTTGTAAGGCTGGAGTAAGAATAAATGCACTAACTCTCTGGGTCTCTTGTATTTTAACTTCACACCCTAATCTGAGTCTCAGTCCTCAGAGTACCATTTAATCTTGAGACCATAAGACGGTGGGTGAACTGGGTGAAACAGGTTTTTCTTTTCCTCAACATCCCATTCCTGCTTTAAAGCTCAAATTTCTGGCTTTTCTGGAAAAACTGTTGGGTGTTGAATTATGCAGTTGTATTAGAGGTAAAGAAAGTGGCAGGAGGAGAAAACAAATCCTTTCTTCTCTGCGGGATTACAGGGTGGAAGATTTTGATTTTCATTAGTGTCTGGCCAAAGAATAAATATTAGCCAGGAAGAATTAGTTGGTCTAGTGGATTGACTGGTTGGGCCCTGACTTTAACACTTCCCAGGAAAGAAAGCTTGGTGTGGGTATCTTCTTCCCCCTGAGCTCTGGATGCACTTTGAAGTTTTGCAGAATGTAGTATGAAAAACAGTCAGATTCAATTTGCTGTTTTCTGTGTTTGTAAGGCTGGAGTAAGAATAAATGCACTAACTCTCTGGGTCTCTTGTATTTTAACTTCACACCCTAATCTGAGTCTCAGTCCTCAGAGTACCATTTAATCTTGAGACCATAAGACGGTGGGTGAACTGGGTGAAACAGGTTTTTCTTTTCCTCAACAGCCCATTCCTGCTTTAAGGCTCAAATTTCTGGCTCTTCTGGAAAAACTGTTGGGTGTTGAATTATGCAGTTGTATTAGAGGTAAAGAAAGTGGCAGGAGGAGAAAACAAATCCTTTCTTCTCTGCGGGATTACAGGGTGGAAGATTTTGATTTTCATTAGTGTCTGGCCAAAGAATAAATATTAGCCAGGAAGAATTAGTTGGTCTAGTGGATTGACGTGGTTGGGCCCTGACTTTAACACTTCCCAGGAAAGAAAGCTTGGTGTGGGTATCTTCTTCCCCCTGAGCTCTGGATAGCCGCTAACATTGGTGATTGGGTTTCAGTAATATGTTAAATCAACTACTGGGTATTTCTTTTATAAAAGAAAGGGATGGGAGAAGAAGGGGTTCTTAACCAGGGATGCCTGTCAGAATCATCTGGGGAAGGTTTCTCAAAATACACATTTTCGAGCTCCATTCTACACTTAGTGAATCTCTGGGTGGAGTGTTCAGAAACATGCCCTTTGGANTTAGTGTCTGGCCAAAGAATAAATATTAGCCAGGAAGAATTAGTTGGTCTAGTGGATTGACTGGTTGGGCCCTGACTTTAACACTTCCCAGGAAAGAAAGCTTGGTGTGGGTATCTTCTTCCCCCTGAGCTCTGGATAGCCGCTAAGTTTGGTGATTGGGTTTCAGTAATATGTTAAATCAACTACTGGGTATTTCTTTTATAAAAGAAAGGGATGGGAGAAGAAGGGGTTCTTAACCAGGGATGCCTGTCAGAATCATCTGGGGAAGGTTTCTCAAAATACACATTTTCGAGCTCCATTCTACACTTAGTGAATCTCTGGGTGGAGTGTTCAGAAACATGCCCTTTGGATGATATTGATCACCCCACTGGTTTAATAGAAAAAGTATTGAATAAGAAGTTAGATTCTAATTGGGGTTCTGCCTCTAGTTTGACCCCCAGGGAAGGCACATTTTGGTATTAGTCTTTGAGCCTCAGTTTCTTCGTTATTGAAATGCGATTGGACCTGGTGGTCTCTTTAAGTTTCCTTCAAATAGTAACATTTTATGATTTTGAAGACAACTCTTCTGAGGTACTTTTCAAACTAATTTCCTTCAGTCTTCCTTTTAGAAGCAGATAAGTAGTATCAGTCTCTAGCTGAGAGAATAATGAAGTTTGCAGTTTGAGAAGGCCATTTAATAGCAGTCCACATGTCAGAAGTGCTCAGCCTTTGTAGGATGCTGTTCAGATCATTTGATAGTGTTCTCTTTCTTAGCTGGGAGAGTAGTGAAGCTGTGGGCCCTTAATTTGTCTCTTTTAGTAAACTAGATGATGGGACTATAAGAATTGCCTGTTTTGAATCTGTTGGTTTTCTGATTTGTACCACTGATAGTTTGGTTCTGGAAAACTAGGCAGTGGAAAATGTGGGGGAAAAAATGCATTTTGAGCCAGAAGGTATGAGTCCTGGTTCTTCAATTTCCAAGCTGTGTGACCTTTGGGCCTCAGTGTCTTCATCTGTGAAGGATGAATTCAGCTCTGATGGCCTATGATGTGGCATATCTGTTAGCCTCTCAGAAGAGTGCCAGTGTCTGCAGAGTCTGGTTGCAAATATCCAGCCATTCTTCTCTACAGATTCAATTCACTGCATCTTGTTAAGCTTAATTAGAGATGTGGGAGAGGGGGAGGCAGAAACTTCCTAGGATCTTACAAAGCAAAACTATCAAAAGTGTATGCAGGATTACAATTACTTCACTTTAGTTGAATAAATGTTGAGTTCTTACTGTGTTGAAGATGCTGTTTTACATGGTGTAGGAGATATAATACTATATCCTCTCTTATTTGTAGTCTTATCAGCACCTGGTACCATAAGAGATTTCATATATTAAAATCATTATTTGG